>NW_025745977.1:0-120000 GCF_021184085.1 Oncorhynchus gorbuscha | reverse complement strand
GTGATCTACCATAGGTGACTCCCCCCTCCCTAGGTGATCTACCATAGGTGACTCCCTCCCTCCTCTAGGTGATCCCTCCCTCCCTGATCTACCATAGGTGACTCCCTCCCTCCCTCTAGGTGATCTACCATAGGTGACTCCCTCCCTCTAGGTGATCTACCATAGGTGACTCCCTCCCTCTAGGTGATCTACCATAGGTGACTCCCTCCCTCCCTCTAGGTGATCTACCATAGGTGACTCCCTCCCTCTAGGTGATCTACCTCCCTCTAGGTGATCTACCATAGGTGACTCCTCCCTCCTCCCTCCCTCTAGGTGATCTACCATAGGTGACTCCCTCCCTCCCTCTAGGTGATCTACCATAGGTGACTCCCTCCCTCTAGGTGATCTACCATAGGTGACTCCCTCCCTCCCTCTAGGTGATCTACCATAGGTGACTCCCTCCCTCCCTCTAGGTGATCTACCATAGGTGACTCCCTCCCTCCCCCTCTAGGTGATCTACCATAGGTGACTCCTCCTCCCTCCCTCTAGGTGATCTACCATAGGTGACTCCTTCCCTCCCTCTAGGTGATCTACCATAGGTGACTCCCTCCCTCCCTCCCTCTAGGTGATCTACCATAGGTGACTCCCTCCCTCCCTCTAGGTGATCTACCATAGGTGACTCCCTCCCTCTAGGTGATCTACCATAGGTGACTCCCTCCCCCTCTAGGTGATCTACCATAGGTGACTCCCTCCCTCCCTCTAGGTGATCTACCATAGGTGATAGGTGATCTACCATAGGTGACTCCCTCCCTCCCTCTAGGTGATCTACCATAGGTGACTCCCTCCCTCTAGGTGATCTACCATAGGTGACTCCCTCCCTCTAGGTGATCTACCATAGGTGACTCCCTCCCTCCCTCTAGGTGATCTACCATAGGTGACTCCCTCCCTCCCTCTAGGTGATCTACCATAGGTGACTCCCCTCCCTCTAGGTGATCTACCATAGGTGACTCCCTCCCTCCCTCTAGGTGATCTACCATAGGTGACTCCCTCCCCCTCTAGGTGATCTACCATAGGTGACTCCCTCCCTCCCTCTAGGTGATCTACCATAGGTGACTCCCTAGGTGATCCCTCCCTCTAGGTGATCTACCATAGGTGACTCCCTCCCTCTAGGTGATCTACCATAGGTGACTCCCTCCTCTAGGTGATCTACCATAGGTGACTCCCTCCCTCTAGGTGATCTACCATAGGTGACTCCCTCCCTCCCTCTAGGTGATCTACCATAGGTGACTCCCTCCCTCCCTCTAGGTGATCTACCATAGGTGACTCCCTCCCTCTAGGTGATCTACCATAGGTGACTGACTCCCTCCTCTAGGTGATCTACCATAGGTGACTCCCTCCCTCTAGGTGATCTACCATAGGTGATCTCCCTCCCTCCCTCTAGGTGATCTACCATAGGTGACTCCCTCCCTCTAGGTGATCTACCATAGGTGACTCCCTCCCTCCCTCTAGGTGATCTACCATAGGTGACTCCCTCCCCCTCTAGGTGATCTACCATAGGTGACTCCCTCCCCCTCTAGGTGATCTACCATAGGTGACTCCCTCCCTCTAGGTGATCTACCATAGGTGACTCCCTCCCTCCCTCTAGGTGATCTACCATAGGTGACTCCCTCCCTCTAGGTGATCTACCATAGGTGACTCCCTCCCTCTAGGTGATCTACCATAGGTGACTCCCTCCCTCCCTCCCTCTAGGTGATCTACCATAGGTGACTCCCTCCCTCCCTCTAGGTGATCTACCATAGGTGACTCCTCCCTCTAGGTGATCTACCATAGGTGACTCCCCCTCCCTCTAGGTGATCTACCATAGGTGACTCCCTCCCTCTAGGTGATCTACCATAGGTGACTCCCTCCCTCCCTCTAGGTGATCTACCATAGGTGACTCCCTCCCTCCCTCTAGGTGATCTACCATAGGTGACTCCCTCCCTCCCTCTAGGTGATCTACCATAGGTGACTCCCTCCCTCCCTCTAGGTGATCTACCATAGGTGACTCCCTCCCTCTAGGTGATCTACCATAGGTGACTCCCTCCCTCTAGGTGATCTACCATAGGTGACTCCCTCCCTCTAGGTGATCTACCATAGGTGACTCCCTCCCTCTAGGTGATCTACCATAGGTGACTCCCTCCCTCCCTCTAGGTGATCTACCATAGGTGACTCCCTCCCTCTAGGTGATCTACCATAGGTGACTCCCTCCCTCTAGGTGATCTACCATAGGTGACTCCCTCCCTCTAGGTGATCTACCATAGGTGACTCCCTCCCTCTAGGTGATCTACCATAGGTGACTCCCTCCCTCCCTCTAGGTGATCTACCATAGGTGACTCCCTCCCTCCCTCTAGGTGATCTACCATAGGTGACTCCCTCCCTCTAGGTGATCTACCATAGGTGACTCCTCCCTCCCTCTAGGTGATCTACCATAGGTGACTCCCTCCTCCCTCTAGGTGATCTACCATAGGTGACTCCCTCCCTCCCTCTCTAGGTGATCTACCATAGGTGACTCCCTCCCTCCCTCTAGGTGATCTACCATAGGTGACTCCCTCCCTCCCTCTAGGTGATCTACCATAGGTGACTCCCTCCCTCCCTCTAGGTGATCTACCATAGGTGACTCCCTCCCTCTAGGTGATCTACCATAGGTGACTCCCTCCCTCCCTCCTCTAGGTGATCTACCATAGGTGACTCCTCCCTCCCTCTAGGTGATCTACCATAGGTGACTCCCTCCCTCCCTCTAGGTGATCTACCATAGGTGACTCCCTCCCTCCCTCCCTCTAGGTGATCTACCATAGGTGACTCCCTCCCTCCCTCTAGGTGATCTACCATAGGTGACTCCCTCCCTCCCTCTAGGTGATCTACCATAGGTGACTCCCTCCCTCTAGGTGATCTACCATAGGTGACTCCCCCTCCCTCTAGGTGATCTACCATAGGTGACTCCCTCTCCCTCTAGGTGATCTACCATAGGTGACTCCCTCCCTCTAGGTGATCTACCATAGGTGACTCCTCCCTCCCTCTAGGTGATCTACCATAGGTGACTCCCTCCCTCCCTCTAGGTGATCTACCATAGGTGACTCCCTCCCTCTAGGTGATCTACCATAGGTGACTCCCTCCCTCTAGGTGATCTACCATAGGTGACTCCCTCCCTCTAGGTGATCTACCATAGGTGACTCCCTCCCTCCCTCTAGGTGATCTACCATAGGTGACTCCCTCCCTCCCTCTAGGTGATCTACCATAGGTGACTCCCTCCCTCCCTCTAGGTGATCTACCATAGGGTGAGGTGACTCTACCATAGGTGACTCCCTCCCTCCCTCTAGGTGATCTACCATAGGTGACTCCCTCCCTCTAGGTGATCTATCATAGGTGACTCCCTCCCTCTAGGTGATCTACCATAGGTGACTCCCTCCCTCCCTCTAGGTGATCTACCATAGGTGACTCCCTCCCTCTAGGTGATCTACCATAGTATAGTACGGGGTTAAGGGTGTATTGATGGTACAGGGTGTATTGATGGTACAGGGTTAAGGGTGTATTGATGGTACAGGGTGTATTGATGGTACAGGGTGTATTGATGGTACAGGGTTAAGGGTGTATTGATGGTACAGGGTGTATTGATGGTACAGGGTTAAGGGTGTATTGATGGTACAGGGTGTATTGATGGTACAGGGTGTTTTGATGGTACAGGGTTAATGGTGTATTGATTGTACAGGGTTAAGGGTGTATTGATGGTACAGGGTGTATTGATGGTACAGGGTTAAGGGTGTATTGATGCTACAGGGTTAAGGGTGTATTGATGGTACAGGGTGTATTGATGGTACAGGGTTAAGGGTGTATTGATGGTACAGGGTGTATTGATGGTACAGGGTGTATTGATGGTACAGGGTTAATGGTGTATTGATGGTACATTGATGGTACAGGGTGTATTGATGGTACAGGGTTAAGGGTGTATTGATGGTACAGGGTGTATTGATGGTACAGGGTTAATGGTGTATTGATGGTACAGGGTTAAGGGTGGGTGTATTGATGGTACAGGGTTACAGGGTGTATTGATGGTACAGGGTTAAGGGTGTATTGATGGTACAGGGTGTATTGATGGTACAGGGTGTATTGATGGTACAGGGTGTATTGATGGTACAGGGTTAAGGGTGTATTGATGGTACAGGGTTAAGGGTGTATTGATGGTACAGGGTGTATTGATGGTACAGGGTGTATTGATGGTACAGGGTGTATTGATGGTACAGGGTGTATTGATGGTACAGGGTTAAGGGTGTATTGATGGTACAGGGTGTATTGATGGTACAGGGTTAAGGGTGTATTGATGGTACAGGGTTAAGGGTGTATTGATGGTACAGGGTTAAGGGTGTATTGAGGTACAGGGTGTATTGATGGTACAGGGTGTATTGATGGTACAGGGGTGTATTGATGGTACAGGGTTAAGGGTGTATTGATGGTACAGGGTTAAGGGTGGTTAAGGGTGTATTGATGGTACAGGGTTTATTGATGGTACAGGGTGTATTGATGGTACAGGGTTAAGGGTGTATTGATGGTACAGGGTTAAGGTTGTATTGATGGTACAGGGTGTATTGATGGTACAGGGTGTATTGATGGTACAGGGTTAAGGGTGTATTGATGGTACAGGGTTAAGGGTGTATTGATGGTACAGGGTGTATTGATGGTACAGGGTGTATTGATGGTACAGGGTGTATTGATGGTACAGGGTTAAGGGTGTATTGATGCTACAGGGTTGATGGTACAGGGTGTATTGATGGTACAGGGTTGGGTGTATTGATGGTACAGGGTAAGGGTGTATTGATGGTACAGGGTGTATTGATGGTACAGGGTATTGATTAAGGGTGTATTGATGGTACAGGGTGTATTGATGGTACAGGGTTGATGGTACAGGGTTAAGGGTGTATTGATGGTACAGGGTTAATGGTACAGGGGGTGTATTGATGGTACAGGGTTAAGGGTGTATTGATGGTACAGGGTGTATTGATGGTACAGGGTGTATTGATGGTACAGGGTGTATTGATGGTACAGGGTTAAGGTGTATTGATGGTACAGGGTGTATTGATGGTACAGGGTTAATGGGGTGTATTGATGGTACAGGGTTTATTGATGGTACAGGGTTGTATTGATGGTACAGGGTTAAGGGTGTATTGATGGTACAGGGTTAATGGTACAGGGTGTATTGATGGTACAGGGTGTATTGATGGTACAGGGTGTATTGATGGTACAGGGTGTATTGATGGTACAGGGTTAAGGGTGTATTGATGGTACAGGGTGTATTGATGGTACAGGGTGTATTGATGGTACAGGGTGTATTGATGGTACAGGGTTAAGGGTGTATTGATGGTACAGGGTTAAGGGTGTATTGATGGTACAGGGTGTATTGATGGTACAGGGTGTATTGATGGTACAGGGTGTATTGATGGTACAGGGTTAAGGGTATTGTATTGATGGTACAGGGTTAAGGGTGTATTGATGGTACAGGGTGTATTGATGGTACAGGGTGTATTGATGGTACAGGGTGTATTGATGGTACAGGGTTAAGGGTGTATTGATGGTACAGGGGTTGATGGTACAGGTATTGATGGTACAGGGTGTATTGATGGTACAGGGTTAGGGTGTATTGATGGTACAGGGTGTATTGATGGTACAGGGTGTATTGATGGTACAGGGTGTATTGAGGGTGTATTGATGGTACAGGGTGTATTGATGGTACAGGGTGTATTGATGGTACAGGGTGTATTGATGGTACAGGGTTAAGGGTGTATTGATGGTACAGGGTTAAGGGGGTGTATTGATGGTACAGGGTGGTAGGGTGTATTGATGGTACAGGGTGTATTGATGGTACAGGGTGTATTGATGGTACAGGGTTAAGGGTGTATTGATGGTACAGGGTGTATTGATGGTACAGGGTTAAGGGTGTATTGATGGTATACAGGGTGTATTGATGGTACAGGGTGTATTGATGGTACAGGGTTAAGGGTGTATTGATGGTACAGGGTTAAGGGTGTATTGATGGTACAGGGTGTATTGATGGTACAGGGTGTATTGATGGTACAGGGTGTATTGATGGTACAGGGTTAAGGGTGTATTGATGGTACATGGTGTATTGATGGTACAGGGGGTGTATTGATGGTACAGGGTTAAGGGTGTATTGATGGTACAGGGTTAAGGGTGTATTGATGGTACAGGGTTAAGGGTGTATTGATGGTACAGGGTGTATTGATGGTACAGGGTGTATTGATGGTACAGGGTGTATTGATGGTACAGGGTGTATTGATGGTACAGGGTTAAGGGTGTATTGATGGTACAGGGTGTATTGATGGTACAGGGTGTATTGATGGTACACATTGATGGTACAGGGTTAATGGTGTATTGATGGTACAGGTGTATTGATGGTACAGGGTGTATTGATGGTACAGGGTTAAGGGTGATTGGTACAGGGTGTATTGATGGTACAGGGTTACAGGGTGTATTGATGGTACAGGGTGTATTGATGGTACAGGGTGTATTGATGGTACAGGGTTAAGGGTGTATTGATAGTACAGGGTGTATTGATGGTACAGGGTTAAGGGTGTATTGATGGTACAGGGTTAATGGTGTATTGATGGTACAGGGTGTATTGATGGTACAGGGTTAAGGGTGTATTGATGGTACAGGGTGTATTGATGGTACAGGGTGTATTGATGGTACAGGGTTAAGGGTGTATTGATGGTACAGGGTGTATTGATGGTACAGGGTGTATTGATGGTACAGGGTGTATTGATGGTACAGGGTTAAGGGTGTATTGATGGTACAGGGTGTATTGATGGGGTGTATTGATGGTACAGGGTTAAGGGTGTATTGATGGTACAGGGTGTATTGATGGTACAGGGTTAATGGTGTATTGATGGTACAGGGTGTATTGATGGTACAGGGTGTATTGATGGTACAGGGTGTATTGATGGTACAGGGTTAAGGGTGTATTGATGGTACAGGGTTAAGGGTGTATTGATGGTACAGGGTTTATTGATGGTACAGGGTGTATTGATGGTACAGGGTTAAGGGTGTATTGATGGTACAGGGTTAAGGTTGTATTGATGGTACAGGGTGTATTGATGGTACAGGGTGTATTGATGGTACAGGGTGTATTGATGGTACAGGGTTAAGGGTGTATTGATGGTACAGGGTGTATTGATGGTACAGGGTTAAGGGTGTATTGATGGTACAGGGTTAAGGGGGGTGTATTGATGGTACAGGGTTAAGGGTGTATTGATGGTACAGGGTGTATTGATGGTACAGGGTGTATTGATGGTACAGGGTGTATTGATGGTACAGGGTGGTTATGGTACAGGGTGTATTGATGGTACAGGGTTAAGGGTGTATTGATGGTACAGGGTGTATTGATGGTACAGGGTGTATTGATGGTACAGGGGTATTGATGGTACAGGGTGTATTGATGGTACAGTATTGTGGTACAGGGTATATTGATGGTAGGGTGTATTGAGGGTGTATTGATGGTACAGGGTGTATTGATGGTACAGGGTTAAGGGTGTATTGATGGTACAGGGTTACAGGGTGTATTGATGGTACAGGGTGTATTGATGGTACAGGGTGTATTGATGGTACATCGTGTATTGATGGTACAGGGTTATTGATGGGGTGTATTGATGGTACAGGGTTAAGGGTGTATTGATGGTACAGGGTGTATTGATGGTACAGGTTAAGGGTGTATTGATGGTACAGGGTGTATTGATGGTACAGGGTTATTGAGGGTGTATTGATGGTACAGGGTGTATTGATGGTAGGGGTGTATTGATGGGGTTAGGGTGTATTGATGGTACAGGGTTATTGATGGTACAGGGGAATTGATTACAGGGTGTATTGATGGTACAGGGTGTATGGTTAAGGGTGTATTGATGGTACAGGGTGTATTGATGGTACATACAGGGTGTATTGATGGTACAGGGTGTATTGATGGTACAGGGTTAAGGGTGTATTGATGGTACAGGGTGTATTGATGGTACAGGGTGTATTGATGGTACAGGGTGTATTGATGGTACAGGGTTAAGGGTGTATTGATGGTACAGGGTGTATTGATGGTACAGGGTTAAGGGTGTATTGATGGTACAGGGTTAAGGGTGTATTGATGGTACAGGGTGTATTGATGGTACAGGGTGTATTGATGGTACAGGGTGTATTGATGGTACAGGGTGTATTGATGGTACAGGGTTAAGGGTGTATTGATGGTACAGGGTGTATTGATGGTACAGGGTGTATTGATGGTACATTGGTACAGGGTGTATTGATGGTACAGGGTTAAGGGTTAAGGGTGTATTGATGGTACAGGGTTAATGGTGTATTGATGGTACAGGGTGTATTGATGGTACAGGGTTAAGGGTGTATTGATGGTACAGGGTGTATTGATGGTACAGGGTGGTGTATTGATGGTACAGGGTTAAGGGTGTATTGATGGTACAGGGTGTATTGATGGTACAGGGTGTATTGATGGTACAGGGTTATGGGTGTATTGATGGTACAGGGGGTTACAGGGTGTATTGATGGTACAGGGTGTATTGATGGTACAGGGTTATTGATGGTACAGGTGTATTGATGGTACAGGTATTGTTAAGGGTGTATTGATGGTACAGGGTGTATTGATGGTACAGGGTTAAGGGTGTATTGATGGTACAGGGTTATTGAGGGTGTATTGATGGTACAGGGTTAATGGGTGTATTGATGGTACAGGGTGTATTGATGGTACAGGTGTATTGGTGTATTGATGGTACAGGTGTATTGATGGTACAGGGTGTATTGATGGTACAGGGTAAGGTGTATTGATGGTACAGGGTTAAGGGTGTATTGATGGTACAGGGTGTATTGATGGTACAGGGTTAATGGTGTATTGATGGTACAGGGTGTATTGATGGTACAGGGTGTATTGATGGTACAGGGTTGTATTGATGGTACAGGGTGTATTGATGGTACAGGGTTAAGGTGTATTGATGGGTACAGGGTTAAGGTGTATTGATGGGGAGTTAGGTGTATTGATGGTACAGGGTGTATTGATGGTACAGGGTGTATTGATGGTACAGGGTTATTGAGGGTGTATTGATGGTACAGGGTGTATTGATGGTACAGGGTGTATTGATGGTACAGGGTTGGAGGTGTATTGATGGTACAGGGTTAATGGTGTATTGATGGTACAGGGTTATTGATGGGTGTATTGATGGTACATGGTGTATTGATGGTACAGGGTGTATTGATGGTACATCGTGTATTGATGGTACAGGGTTAAGGGTGTATTGATGCTACAGGGTTAAGGGTGTATTGATGGTACAGGGTGTATTGATGGTACAGGGTGTATTGATGGTACAGGGTGTATTGATGGTACAGGGTTAAGGGTGTATTGATGGTACAGGGTGTATTGATGGTACAGGGTTAAGGGTGTATTGATGGTACAGGGTTAAGGGTGTATTGATGGTACAGTGTTAAGGGTGTATTGATGGTACAGGGTGTATTGATGGTACAGGGTGTATTGATGGTACAGGGTGTATTGATAGTACAGGGTGTATTGATGGTACAGGGTTAAGGGTGTATTGATAGTACAGGGTGTATTGATGGTACAGGGTTAAGGGTGTATTGATGGTACAGGGTTAATGGTGTATTGATGCTACAGGGTGTATTGATGGTACAGGGTGTATTGATGGTACAGGGTTAAGGGTGTATTGATAGTACAGGGTGTATTGATGGTACAGGGTTGATGGTACAGGGTGTATTGATGGTACAGGGTGTATTGATGGTACAGGGTGTATTGATGGTACAGGGTTAAGGGGGTGTATTGATAGTACAGGGTGTATTGATGGTACACTGATAGAGGGTGTGATAGGGTGTATTGATTGATGGTACATGGTGTATTGATGGTACAGGGTGTATTGATGGTACAGGGTTAAGGGTGTATTGATGGTACAGGGTGTATTGATGGTACAGGGTGTATTGATGGTACAGGGTTAAGGGTGTATTGATGGTACAGGGTGTATTGATGGTACAGGGTGTATTGATGGTACAGGGTTAAGGGTGTATTGATGGTACAGGGTGTATTGATGGTACAGGGTGTATTGATGGTACAGGGTTATGGGTGTATTGATGGTACAGGGTTAAGGGTGTATTGATGGTACAGGGTGTATTGATGGTACAGGGTGTATTGATGGTACAGGGTGTATTGATGGTACAGGGTTAAGGGTGTATTGATGGTACAGGGTGTATTGATGGTACAGGGTTAAGGGTGTATTGATGGTACAGGGTTAAGGGTGTATTGATGGTACAGGGTGTATTGATGGTACAGGGTGTATTGATGGTACAGGGTGTATTGATGGTACAGGGTTAAGGGTGTATTGATGGTACAGGGTGTATTGATGGTACAGGGTTAAGGGTGTATTGATGGTACAGGGTGTATTGATGGTACAGGGTTAATGGTGTATTGATGGTACAGGGTGTATTGATGGTACAGGGTGTATTGATGGTACAGGGTGTATTGATGGTACAGGGTGTATTGGTGGTACAGGGTTAAGGGTGTATAGATGGTACAGGGTTAAGGGTGTATTGATGGTACAGGGTTAAGGGTGTATTGATGATACAGGGTGTATTGATGGTACAGGGTTAAGGGTGTATTGATGGTACAGGGTGTATTGATGGTACAGGGTGTATTGATGGTACAGGGTGTATTGATGGTACAGGGTTAAGGGTGTATTGATGGTACAGGGTGTATTGATGGTACAGGGTTAAGGGTGTATTGATGGTACAGGGTGTATTGATGGTACAGGGTTAAGGGTGTATTGATGGTACAGGGTGTATTGATGGTACAGGGTGTATTGATGCTACAGGGTGTATTGATGGTGTATTGATGGTACAGGGTGTATTGATGGTACAGGGTTAAGGGTGTATTGATGGTACAGGGTGTATTGATGGTACAGGGTGTATTGATTTTGTAGAGCGGTCTCATGGTTCCAGGTGTTTGTTCAAAGTCTTGTCGGGCATCTTGTGTCTGAGATCCATTAGTGTCCTGCGGTTTCTCTAATCCTCATTCACATGTAATGGCACAGATAGCATGTGAATGGACAGCCACAAACTGCAGAGCCGGCCGTTAGCACACACGCTAATGAACCCTCACTTTGCATAGGTATTAATATGGCTAGCACTAGGCTTTAACACCACAAAATGATGAAAAAGTCAAGGGGTGTGAAAACTTTCTGAAGGCACATGTGGGGGGTGGGGGCTTCCTGTCAGCATCACCTACTACATGTGGTGTCAATAGAAGGAACAGTCGGGGCAGGGCAGGCTGTATAAGAGGCAGAGGGGTGGAGGGAGCTTTGTCACTTTGCTCTCATTCACAGAGACAATCACTCTCTGGACAAACACCCACGACGGACGCACACACTGAAGACACACATTCATTAACGGAGAAGAGATCCTGAGAGGGACCCACAGCATCCTGCCCCAGAGAGAGAGAGACTGATTCCTGGGCACCACAGCATCCTAGAGAGACTGAGGAGCTCCAGACCCTTCCTATCCTGAGAGGGACCCACAGCACCACAGCATCCTGCCCAGAGAGAGAGAGACTCATATTCCTGGCTAGTAGAGAGAGGAGGGTCCAGACCCTTCCTATCCTGAGAGGGACCCACAGCACCACAGCATCCTGCCCAGAGAGAGAGACTGATTCCTGGGTAGAGAGAGGAGCTCCATACCCTTCCTATCCTGAGAGGGACCCACAGCACCACAGCATTCTGCCCAGAGACTAGACTGATTCCTATAGAGAGAGAGGAGAACTCCATACCCTTCCTATCCTGAGAGGGACCCACAGCACCACAGCATCCTGCCCAGAGAGAGAGAGACTGATTCCTGGGTAGAGAGAGGAGGTCCAGACCCTTCCTATCCTGAGAGGGACCCACAGCACCACAGCATCCTGCCCAGAGAGAGAGACTGATTCCTGGGTAGAGAGAGGAGGTCCAGACCCTTCCTATTCAGCCATGAGGATCATCAGCCTACTGTACCTGCTGCTGCTAGTAACTGTTCTAGGATCAATTTCTGCAGTGAGACCAGGTAGGACAACACAAAGACATTACAATACACTCCACTATAGAACTATATTACACTATAGACCTATATTACATCACACTATATTACACTATAGAACTATATTACACTATAGAACTATATTACATCACACTATATTACACTATAGAACTATATTACACTATAGACCTATATTTCATCACACTATAGAACTATATTACACTATAGACCTATATTACATTACACTATATTACATCAAACTATATTACATCACACTATAGAACTATATTACATTCCACTATAGACCTATATTACATCACACTATAGAACTATATTACATTCCACTATAGACCTATATTACATCACACTATATAACTATATTACACTATAGACCTATATTACATCACACTATATTACATCACACTATAGAACTATATTACACTATAGAACTATATTACATTCCACTATAGACCTATATTACATCACACTATAGAACTATATTTCACTATAGACCTATATTACATCACACTATATAACTATATTACACTATAGACCTATATTACATCACACTATATTACATCACACTATAGAACTTTATTACATCACACTATAGAACTTTATTGCATCACACTATAGAACTTTATTACATCACACTATATTACATTCCACTATAGAACTATATTACATCACACTATAGAACTATATTACATTCCACTATAGACTATATTACATCACACTATAGAACTATATTACACTATAGACCTATATTACATCACACTATATTACATCACACTATAGAACTATATTACACTATAGACCTATATTACATTACACTATATTACATTCCACTATAGAACTATATTACATCACACTATAGAACTATATTACATTCCACTATAGACCTATATTACACTATAGAACTATATTACACTATAGACCTATATTACACTCCACTATAGAACTATATTACACTATAGACCTATATTACATCACACTATATTACATCACACTATATAACTATATTACACTATAGACCTATATTACATCACACTATAGACCTAATTACACTATAGACATATATTACATCACACTATAGAACTATATTACACTATAGACCTATATTACATCACACTATATTACATCACACTATATAACTATGGTGAACTGTGGTGAAACAGACAGTGGAGTTGGTCTGCCTTGAAACAGGCCGTGGTAAAATGCATGTGACTAAAGCCATATGCAGCCTTTCATCTTCAACTCGGATGATAAAGTGTTGATCATCGACGAGCCTATACAACATCATCTGGTCTTCTGATTGGATGGATTTCAATCTAAAGTTTACATAACACAACAATAATTGGAGCATAGGCCTATAGAATTAGGGCCGAGTGATGGAAACACAGCTGCAGCGTGCGCTGTACCGCCACGGGTTTACGACCTCGGGTGATTTAGTGCGTGCAGTCACTGCAGTAATGAGTCGAGATTTGGCCGAAGTGCGTTAATTCACCAGAACACTCTGCGACCCGATACATTACAGGGCCTTTATGACTGGGTGGGGGTGAGTAGAGAGAGACCGGGGCTCAGCCGCAGGTCCACCGGTCTATTGTCTGGTCGGCGGAGTTCCCGCGCGCTGCGATATTGTTAATCACGGTGTATAACGGAATGCTAATGCGAGAGCCTGATTAACACGGAGCGCCTGGAAAGGGAATAATCCGGGGAGGGGGGAGAAGGGAAGAGAGCGAGGGAGGAGGGGGAGAAGGGAAGAGAGGGAGGGAGGGAGGAAAGGAAGGAAGGAAGGAGAAGGGAAGAGAGAGAGGGAGGGAGGGAGGGAAAGGAAGGAAGGAGAAGGGAAGAGAGCGAGGGAGGGAGGGAGGGAGGGGGAGAGAGAGAGAGAGGAAGAAGAAGGGAAGAGAGAGAGGGAGGAAGAGAGAGAGGGAGAGAGAGCCCATTGCGGGGGGGTTCACTCGGTCATAAAGGCATCGGTAAGTTTTTATCTCTTCCTGCCGGTCTGTCCTCGGAACAGGCGGTAGAAAGGCGCTTTATGGCAGCGGGAGGTTTAAAGTCATCATTAAAACGGTGGTTTATTAGAGAAAGAGACCGCTGGTTATCTTCAGAGGTCAATGGGCTTATAGCCTACACTATAGTGGCTATATCCTAATAGGGAATACAGGTGGTCCACCGGGCAGGTAAAATTACCCTACAGAGGTTCCCTGTAGGTGAGGCAGGATGTGGAAGGAAGGAGATACAAAGGAACTAAGAGGTTTATGGTCAGGTAGACTGACCCTGGCTGATAAATTAACAACAGGCAGGTAGACTGACCCTGGCTGATAAATTAACAACACAGGACAGGTCAACAGGACTAGACTGACCTGGCTGATAAATTAACAACAGGCAGGTAGACTGACAACAGGCAGGTGACTGAACCTGGCTGATAAATTAACAACAGGCAGGTAGACTGAACCTGGCTGATAAATTAACAACAGGCAGGTAGACTGAACCTGGCTGATAAATTAACAACAGGCAGGTAGACTGAACCTGGCTGATAAATTAACAACAGGCAGGTAGACTGAACCTGGCTGATAAATTAACAACAGGCAGGTAGACTGAACCTGGCTGATAAATTAACAACAGGCAGGTAGACTGAACCTGGCTGATAAATTAACAACAGGCAGGTAGACTGACCCTGGCTGATAAATTAACAACAGGCAGGTAGACTGAACCTGGCTGATAAATTAACAACAGGCAGGTAGACTGAACCTGGCTGATAAATTAACAACAGGCAGGTAGACTGAACCTGGCTGATAAATTAACAACAGGCAGGTAGACTGAACCTGGCTGATAAATTAACAACAGGCAGGTAGAGAACCAGGTGGTCCACCGGGCAGGTAAAATTGGCTACAAAAACTAACAACAGGCAGGTAGACTGAACCTGGCTGATAAATTAACAACAGGCAGGTAGACTGAACCTGGCTGATAAATTAACAACAGGCAGGTAGACTGAACCTGGCTGATAAATTAACAACAGGCAGGTAGACTGAACCTGGCTGATAAATTAACAACAGGCAGGTAGACTGAACCTGGCTGATAAATTAACAACAGGCAGGTAGACTGAACCTGGCTGATAAATTAACAACAGGCAGGTAGACTGAACCTGGCTGATAAATTAACAACAGGCAGGTAGACTGAACCTGGCTGATAAATTAACAACAGGCAGGTAGACTGAACCTGGCTGATAAATTAACAACAGGCAGGTAGACTGAACCTGGCTGATAAATTAACAACAGGCAGGTAGACTGAACCTGGCTGATAAATTAACAACAGGCAGGTAGACTGAACCTGGCTGATAAATTAACAACAGGCAGGTAGACTGAACCTGGCTGATAAATTAACAACAGGCAGGTAGACTGAACCTGGCTGATAAATTAACAACAGGCAGGTAGACTGAACCTGGCTGATAAATTAACAACAGGCAGGTAGACTGAACCTGGCTGATAAATTAACAACAGGCAGGTAGACTGAACCTGGCTGATAAATTAACAACAGGCAGGTAGACTGAACCTGGCTGATAAATTAACAACAGGCAGGTAGACTGAACCTGGCTGATAAATTAACAACAGGCAGGTAGACTGAACCTGGCTGATAAATTAACAACAGGCAGGTAGACTGAACCTGGCTGATAAATTAACAACAGGCAGGTAGACTGAACCTGGCTGGTAAATTAACAACAGGCAGGTAGACTGAACCTGGCTGATAAATTAACAACAGGCAGGTAGACTGAACCTGGCTGATAAATTAACAACAGGCAGGTAGACTGAACCTGGCTGATAAATTAACAACAGGCAGGTAGACTGAACCTGGCTGATAAATTAACAACAGGCAGGTAGACTGAACCTGGCTGATAAATTAACAACAGGCAGGTAGACTGAACCTGGCTGATAAATTAACAACAGGCAGGTAGACTGAACCTGGCTGATAAATTAACAACAGGCAGGTAGACTGAACCTGGCTGATAAATTAACAACAGGCAGGTAGACTGAACCTGGCTGATAAATTAACAACAGGCAGGTAGACTGAACCTGGCTGATAAATTAACAACAGGCAGGTAGACTGAACCTGGCTGATAAATTAACAACAGGCAGGTAGACTGAACCTGGCTGATAAATTAACAACAGGCAGGTAGACTGACTGAACCTGGCTGATAAATTAACAACAGGCAGGTAGACTGAACCTGGCTGATAAATTAACAACAGGCAGGTAGACTGAACCTGGCTGATAAATTAACAACAGGCAGGTAGACTGAACCTGGCTGATAAATTAACAACAGGCAGGTAGACTGAACCTGGCTGATAAATTAACAACAGGCAGGTAGACTGAACCTGGCTGATAAATTAACAACAGGCAGGTAGACTGAACCTGGCTGATAAATTAACAACAGGCAGGTAGACTGACCCTGGCTGATAAATTAACAACAGGCAGGTAGACTGAACCTGGCTGATAAATTAACAACAGGCAGGTAGACTGAACCTGGCTGATAAATTAACAACAGGCAGGTAGACTGAACCTGGCTGATAAATTAACAACAGGCAGGTAGACTGACCCTGGCTGATAAATTAACAACAGGCAGGTAGACTGAACCTGGCTGATAAATTAACAACAGGCAGGTAGACTGAACCTGGCTGATAAATTAACAACAGGCAGGTAGACTGAACCTGGCTGATAAATTAACAACAGGCAGGTAGACTGAACCTGGCTGATAAATTAACAACAGGCAGGTAGACTGAACCCTGGCTGATAAATTAACAACAGGCAGGTAGACTGAACCTGGCTGATAAATTAACAACAGGCAGGTAGACTGAACCTGGCTGATAAATTAACAACAGGCAGGTAGACTGAACCTGGCTGATAAATTAACAACAGGCAGGTAGACTGAACCTGGCTGATAAATTAACAACAGGCAGGTAGACTGAACCTGGCTGATAAATTAACAACAGGCAGGTAGACTGAACCTGGCTGATAAATTAACAACAGGCAGGTAGACTGAACCTGGCTGATAAATTAACAACAGGCAGGTAGACTGAAAATGACTGATTAACTAACAACAGATGGGTACAGTAGACTGATAAACTGAAACAGGCTGATAAACTGAAACAGGCTGATAAACTAAGACTAGTTGTAGTAGCCTAGCTATAACTGGAGAACTTACAACAGCTCAGTGACCAACCTGTCTCTGGCCTTAACCATCAAATCAAATGTATTTATATAGCCCTTCGTATCAGCTGATATCTCAAAGTACTGTACAGAAACCCAGCCTAAAACCCCAAACAGCAAGCAATGCAGGTGTAGAAGCACGGTGGCTAGGAAAAACTCCCTAGAAAGGCCAAAACCTAGGAAGAAACCTAGAGAGGAACCAGGCTATGTGGGGTGGCCAGTCCTCTTCTGGCTGTGCCGGGTGGAGATTATAACAGAACATGGCCAAGATGTTCAAATGTTCATAAATGACCAGCATGGTCGAATAATAATAAGGCAGAACAGTTGAAACTGGAGCAGCAGCACGGCCAGGTGGACTGGGGACAGCAAGGAGTCATCATGTCAGGTAGTCCTGGGGCATGGTCCTAGGGCCTCAGGTCCTCCGAGAGAGAGAAAGAAAGAAAGAAGGAGAGAATTAGAGAACGCACACTTAGATTCACACAGGACACCGAATAGGACAGGGGAAGTACTCCAGATATAACAAACTGACCCTAGCCCCCCGACACATAAACTACTGCAGCATAAATACTGGAGGCTGAGACAGGAGGGGTCAGGAGACACTGTGGCCCCATCCGAGGACACCCCCAGACAGGGCCAAACAGGAAGGATATAAACCCACCCACTTTGCCAAAGCACAGCCCCCACACCACTAGAGGGATATCTTCAACCACCAACTTACCATCCTGAGACAAGGCTGAGTATAGCCCACAAAGATCTCTGCCATGGCACAACACAAGGGGGGGCGCCAACCCAGACAGGATGACCACATCAGTGAATCAACCCACTCAGGTGACGCACCCCTTCCAGGGACGGCATGAGAGAGCCCCAGTAAGCCAGTGGAAAGAGGGGAACCGGCCAGGCAGAGACAGCAAGGGCGGTTCGTTGCTCCAGAGCTTTTCCGTTCACCTTCCCACTCCTGGGCCAGACTACACTCAATCATATGACCCACTGAAGAGATGAGTCTTCAGTAAATACTTAAAGGTTGAGACCGAGTTTGCGTCTCTGACATGGGTAGGCAGACCGTTCCATAAAAATGGAGCTCTATAGGAGAAAGCCCTGCCTCCAGCTGTTTGTTTAGAAATTCTAGGGACAATTAGGAGGCCTGCGTCTTGTGACCGTAGCGTACGTGTAGGTATGTATGGCAGAACCAAATCAGAGAGATAGGTAGGAGCAAGCCCATGTAATGCTTTGTAGGTTAGCAGTAAAACCTTGAAATCAGCCCTTGCCTTGACAGGAAGCCAGTGTAGGGAGGCTAGCACTGGAGTAATATGATCAAATTTTTTGGTTCTAGTCAGGATTCTAGCAGCCGTATTTAGCACTAACTGAAGTTTATTTAGTGCTTTATCTGGGTAGCCGGAAAGTTATGTTACGTAGATGGAAAAAAAGCTGTTGCTCAAATGGACTACAGAAGGTAGAGAGCAGGCAGCGACTATGTGGTATTTCTGACCTTTAGTCCTAATTCAAATGGACCCTCTCTCTCTCCAGACATGTTGAACATACGCAGAAGGTACCACAGACACCACTGCCCCCACCGACGCTGCATGCCCCTGCACTCCAGAGGACCATTCCCCTGAGGTAAGAACCACGTGGACTCATCACCAACGCCACCTGTGGGCGTGTCCAGGGATGTCAGGGGTCAAAGGGTGAAACACCCGCTGCGGCTGCAGTGTGTGATTAAGACCAGAGGTTTGTGTTCACACAGTCCTGTAGAAGACGGGGTGGCAGGTAACCTAGTGGTTAGAGGAGGCAGGCAGCCTAGTGGTTAGAGTGTAGAGGAGGCAGGTAACCTAGTGGTTAGATCGTTGGGCCAGTAACTGAAAGGTTTCTGGACCGAATCCCAGAGCTGACAAGGTAAACATCTGTCGTTCTGCCCCTGAACAAGGCAGTTAACCCACTGTTCCCCTGAACAAGGCAGTTAACCCCACTGTTCCCCTGAACAAGGCAGTTAACCCACTGTTCCCCTGAACAAGGCAGTTAACCTGTTCCCCTGAACAAGGCAGTTAACCCACTGTTCCCCTGAACAAGGCAGTTAACCCACTGTTCCCCTGAACAAGGCAGTTAACCCACTGTTCCCCTGAACAAGGCAGTTAACCCACTGTTCCCCTGAACAAGGCAGTTAACCCACTGTTCCCCTGAACAAGGCAGTTAACCCACTGTTCCCTGAACAAGGCAGTTAACCCCTGTTCCCCTGAACAAGGCAGTTAACCCCACTATTCCCCTGAACAAGGCAGTTAACCTGTTCCCTGGTAGGCCGTCATTGTAAATAAGAATTTGTTCTTAACTGACGAGAGAGAGAGAATCATTCTCAAACAACATTATTTAAACTGAGGAGGGCCACTGCCCCCTCTTTCTCACATGCACACTGCTAAAATGTTCCTGACCCATAACACTGTCTATATTCTTCTGCCTCTGTCTATATTCTCTCTGACCCATAACACTGTCTATATTCTCTCTGCCTGACCCATAACACTGTCTATATTCTCTCTGCCTGACCCATAACACTGTCTATATTCTCTCTGCCTGACCCATAACACTGTCTATATTCTCTCTGCCTGACCCATAACACTGTCTATATTCTCTCTGCCTGACCCATAACACTGTCTATATTCTCTGCCTGACCCCACTGTCTATATTCTCTCTGCCTGACCCACTGTCTATATTCTCTCTGCCTGACCCATAACACTGTCTATATTCTCTCTGCCTGACCCATAACACTGTCTATATTCTCTCTGCCTGACCCATAACACTGTCTATATTCTCTCTGCCTGACCCATAACACTGTCTATATTCTCTCTGCCTGACCCATAACACTGTCTATATTCTCTCTGCCTGACCCATAACACTGTCTATATTCTCTCTGCCTGACCCACTGTCTATATTCTCTCTGCCTGACCCATACCACTGTCTATATTCTCTCTGCCTGACCCATAACACTGTCTATATTCTCTCTGCCTGACCCATAACACTGTCTATATTCTCTCTGCCTGACCCATAACACTGTCTATATTCTCTCTGCCTGACCCATAACACTGTCTATATTCTCTCTGCCTGACCCACTGTCTATATTCTCTCTGCCTGACCCATAACACTGTCTATATTCTCTCTGCCTGACCCATAACACTGTCTATATTCTCTCTGCCTGACCCATAACACTGTCTATATTCTCTCTGCCTGACCCATAACACTGTCTATATTCTCTCTGCCTGACCCATAACACTGTCTATATTCTCTCTGCCTGACCCATAACACTGTCTATATTCTCTCTGCCTGACCCATAACACTGTCTATATTCTCTCTGCCTGACCCATAACACTGTCTATATTCTCTCTGCCTGACCCATAACACTGTCTATATTCTCTCTGCCTGACCCATAACACTGTCTATATTCTCTCTGCCTGACCCATAACACTGTCTATATTCTCTCTGCCTGACCCATAACACTGTCTATATTCTCTGCCTGACCCATAACACTGTCTATATTCTCTCTGCCTGACCCATAACACTGTCTATATTCTCTCTGCCTGACCCATAACACTGTCTATATTCTCTCTGCCTGACCCATAACACTGTCTATATTCTCTGCCTGACCCATAACACTGTCTATATTCTCTCTGCCTGACCCATAACACTGTCTATATTCTCTCTGCCTGACCCATAACCCATAACACTGTCTATATTCTCTCTGCCTGACCCATAACACTGTCTATATTCTCTCTGCCTGACCCATAACACTGTCTATATTCTCTCTGCCTGACCCATAACACTGTCTATATTCTCTCTGCCTGACCCATAACACTGTCTATATTCTCTCTGCCTGACCCATAACACTGTCTATATTTCTCTCTGACCCTGACCCACTGTCTATATTCTCTCTGCCTGACCCATAACACTGTCTATATTCTCTCTGCCTGACCCATAACACTGTCTATATTCTCTCTGCCTGACCCATAACACTGTCTATATTCTCTCTGCCTGACCCATAACACTGTCTATATTCTCTCTGCCTGACCCATAACACTGTCTATATTCTCTCTGCCTGACCCATAACACTGTCTATATTCTCTCTGCCTGACCCATAACACTGTCTATATTCTCTCTGCCTGACCCATAACACTGTCTATATTCTCTCTGCCTGACCCATAACACTGTCTATATTCTCTCTGCCTGACCCATAACACTGTCTATATTCTCTCTGCCTGACCCATAACACTGTCTATATTCTCTCTGCCTGACCCATAACACTGTCTATATTCTCTCTGCCTGACCCATAACACTGTCTATATTCTCTCTGCCTGACCCATAACACTGTCTATATTCTCTCTGCCTGACCCACTGTCTATATTCTCTCTGCCTGACCCACTGTCTATATTCTCTCTGCCTGACCCATAACACTGTCTATATTCTCTCTGCCTGACCCATAACACTGTCTATATTCTCTCTGCCTGACCCATCCACTGTCTATATCTCTCTCATAACACTGTCTATATTCTCTCCTGACCCATAACACTGTCTATATTCTCTCTGCCTGACCCATAACACTGTCTATATTCTCTCTGCCTGACCCATAACACTGTCTATATTCTCTCTGCCTGACCCATAACACTGTCTATATTCTCTCTGCCTGACCCATAACACTGTCTATATTCTCTCTGCCTGACCCATAACACTGTCTATATTCTCTCTGCCTGACCCATAACACTGTCTATATTCTCTCTGCCTGACCCATAACACTGTCTATATTCTCTCTGCCTGACCCATAACACTGTCTATATTCTCTCTGCCTGACCCATAACACTGTCTATATTCTCTCTGCCTGACCATAACACTGTCTATATTCTCTCTGCCTGACCCATAACACTGTCTATATTCTCTCTGCCTGACCCATAACACTGTCTATATTCTCTCTGCCTGACCCATAACACTGTCTATATTCTCTCTGCCTGACCCATAACACTGTCTATATTCTCTCTGCCTGACCCATAACACTGTCTATATTCTCTCTGCCTGACCCATAACACTGTCTATATTCTCTCTGCCTGACCCATAACACTGTCTATATTCTCTCTGCCTGACCATAACACTGTCTATATTCTCTCTGCCTGACCCATAACACTGTCTATATTCTCTCTGCCTGACCCATAACACTGTCTATATTCTCTCTGCCTGACCCATAACACTGTCTATATTCTCTCTGCCTGACCCATAACACTGTCTATATTCTCTCTGCCTGACCCATAACACTGTCTATATTCTCTCTGCCTGACCCATAACACTGTCTATATTCTCTCTGCCTGACCCATAACACTGTCTATATTCTCTCTGCCTGACCCATAACACTGTCTATATTCTCTCTGCCTGACCCATAACACTGTCTATATTCTCTCTGCCTGACCCATAACACTGTCTATATTCTCTCTGCCTGACCCATAACACTGTCTATATTCTCTCTGCCTGACCCATAACACTGTCTATATTCTCTCTGCCTGACCCATAACACTGTCTATATTCTCTCTGCCTGACCCATAACACTGTCTATATTCTCTCTGCCTGACCCATAACACTGTCTATATTCTCTCTGCCTGACCCATAACACTGTCTATATTCTCTCTGCCTGACCCATAACACTGTCTATATTCTCTCTGCCTGACCCACTGTCTATATTCTCTCTGCCTGACCCATAACACTGTCTATATTCTCTCTGCCTGACCCATAACACTGTCTATATTCTCTCTGCCTGACCCATAACACTGTCTATATTCTCTCTGCCTGACCCATAACACTGTCTATATTCTCTCTGCCTGACCCATAACACTGTCTATATTCTCTCTGCCTGACCCATAACACTGTCTATATTCTCTCTGCCTGACCCATAACACTGTCTATATTCTCTCTGCCTGACCCATAACACTGTCTATATTCTCTCTGCCTGACCCATAACACTGTCTATATTCTCTCTGCCTGACCCATAACACTGTCTATATTCTCTCTGCCTGACCCATAACACTGTCTATATTCTCTCTGCCTGACCCATAACACTGTCTATATTCTCTCTGCCTGACCCATAACACTGTCTATATTCTCTCTGCCTGACCCATAACACTGTCTATATTCTCTCTGCCTGACCCATAACACTGTCTATATTCTCTCTGCCTGACCCATAACACTGTCTATATTCTCTCTGCCTGACCCATAACACTGTCTATATTCTCTCTGCCTGACCCATAACACTGTCTATATTCTCTCTGCCTGACCCCACTGTCTATATTCTCTCTGCCTGACCCATAACACTGTCTATATTCTCTCTGCCTGACCCATAACACTGTCTATATTCTCTCTGCCTGACCCATAACACTGTCTATATTCTCTCTGCCTGACCCATAACACTGTCTATATTCTCTCTGCCTGACCCATAACACTGTCTATATTCTCTCTGCCTGACCCATAACACTGTCTATATTCTCTCTGCCTGACCCATAACACTGTCTATATTCTCTCTGCCTGACCCATAACACTGTCTATATTCTCTCTGCCTGACCCATAACACTGTCTATATTCTCTCTGCCTGACCCATAACACTGTCTATATTCTCTCTGCCTGACCCATAACACTGTCTATATTCTCTCTGCCTGACCCATAACACTGTCTATATTCTCTCTGCCTGACCCATAACACTGTCTATATTCTCTCTGCCTGACCCATAACACTGTCTATATTCTCTCTGCCTGACCCATAACACTGTCTATATTCTCTCTGCCTGACCCATAACACTGTCTATATTCTCTCTGCCTGACCCACTAACATATTCTCTGCCTGACCCATAACACTGTCTATATTCTCTCTGCCTGACCCATAACACTGTCTATATTCTCTCTGCCTGACCCATAACACTGTCTATATTCTCTCTGCCTGACCCATAACACTGTCTATATTCTCTCTGCCTGACCCACTGTCTATATTCTCTCTGCCTGACCCATAACACTGTCTATATTCTCTCTGCCTGACCCATAACACTGTCTATATTCTCTCTGCCTGACCCATAACACTGTCTATATTCTCTCTGCCTGACCCATAACACTGTCTATATTCTCTCTGCCTGACCCATAACACTGTCTATATTCTCTCTGCCTGACCCCACTGTCTATATTCTCTCTGCCTGACCCATAACACTGTCTATATTCTCTCTGCCTGACCCATAACACTGTCTATATTCTCTCTGCCTGACCCATAACACTGTCTATATTCTCTCTGCCTGACCCATAACACTGTCTATATTCTCTCTGCCTGACCCATAACACTGTCTATATTCTCTCTGCCTGACCCATAACACTGTCTATATTCTCTCTGCCTGACCCATAACACTGTCTATATTCTCTCTGCCTGACCCATAACACTGTCTATATTCTCTCTGCCTGACCCATAACACTGTCTATATTCTCTCTGCCTGACCCCACTGTCTATATTCTCTCTGCCTGACCCATAACACTGTCTATATTCTCTCTGCCTGACCCATAACACTGTCTATATTCTCTCTGCCTGACCCATAACACTGTCTATATTCTCTCTGCCTGACCCATAACACTGTCTATATTCTCTCTGCCTGACCCATAACACTGTCTATATTCTCTCTGCCTGACCCATAACACTGTCTATATTCTCTCTGCCTGACCCATAACACTGTCTATATTCTCTCTGCCTGACCCATAACACTGTCTATATTCTCTCTGCCTGACCCCACTGTCTATATTCTCTCTGCCTGACCCATAACACTGTCTATATTCTCTCTGCCTGACCCATAACACTGTCTATATTCTCTCTGCCTGACCCATAACACTGTCTATATTCTCTCTGCCTGACCCATAACACTGTCTATATTCTCTCTGCCTGACCCATAACACTGTCTATATTCTCTCTGCCTGACCCATAACACTGTCTATATTCTCTCTGCCTGACCCATAACACTGTCTATATTCTCTCTGCCTGACCCATAACACTGTCTATATTCTCTCTGCCTGACCCATAACACTGTCTATATTCTCTCTGCCTGACCCATAACACTGTCTATATTCTCTCTGCCTGACCCATAACACTGTCTATATTCTCTCTGCCTGACCCATAACACTGTCTATATTCTCTCTGCCTGACCCATAACACTGTCTATATTCTCTCTGCCTGACCCATAACACTGTCTATATTCTCTCTGCCTGACCCATAACACTGTCTATATTCTCTCTGCCTGACCCATAACACTGTCTATATTCTCTCTGCCTGACCCATAACACTGTCTATATTCTCTCTGCCTGACCCATAACACTGTCTATATTCTCTCTGCCTGACCCATAACACTGTCTATATTCTCTCTGCCTGACCCATAACACTGTCTATATTCTCTCTGCCTGACCCATAACACTGTCTATATTCTCTCTGCCTGACCCATAACACTGTCTATATTCTCTCTGCCTGACCCATAACACTGTCTATATTCTCTCTGCCTGACCCATAACACTGTCTATATTCTCTCTGCCTGACCCATAACACTGTCTATATTCTCTCTGCCTGACCCATAACACTGTCTATATTCTCTCTGCCTGACCCATAACACTGTCTATATTCTCTCTGCCTGACCCATAACACTGTCTATATTCTCTCTGCCTGACCCATAACACTGTCTATATTCTCTCTGCCTGACCCATAACACTGTCTATATTCTCTCTGCCTGACCCATAACACTGTCTATATTCTCTCTGCCTGACCCATAACACTGTCTATATTCTCTCTGCCTGACCCATAACACTGTCTATATTCTCTCTGCCTGACCCATAACACTGTCTATATTCTCTCTGCCTGACCCATAACACTGTCTATATTCTCTCTGCCTGACCCATAACACTGTCTATATTCTCTCTGCCTGACCCATAACACTGTCTATATTCTCTCTGCCTGACCCATAACACTGTCTATATTCTCTCTGCCTGACCCATAACACTGTCTATATTCTCTCTGCCTGACCCATAACACTGTCTATATTCTCTCTGCCTGACCCATAACACTGTCTATATTCTCTCTGCCTGACCCATAACACTGTCTATATTCTCTCTGCCTGACCCATAACACTGTCTATATTCTCTCTGCCTGACCCATAACACTGTCTATATTCTCTCTGCCTGACCCCACTGTCTATATTCTCTCTGCCTGACCCATAACACTGTCTATATTCTCTCTGCCTGACCCACTGTCTATATTCTCTCTGCCTGACCCATAACACTGTCTATATTCTCTCTGCCTGACCCATAACACTGTCTATATTCTCTCTGCCTGACCCATAACACTGTCTATATTCTCTCTGCCTGACCCATAACACTGTCTATATTCTCTCTGCCTGACCCATAACACTGTCTATATTCTCTCTGCCTGACCCATAACACTGTCTATATTCTCTCTGCCTGACCCATAACACTGTCTATATTCTCTCTGCCTGACCCATAACACTGTCTATATTCTCTCTGCCTGACCCACTGTCTATATTCTCTCTGCCTGACCCATAACACTGTCTATATTCTCTCTGCCTGACCCATAACACTGTCTATATTCTCTCTGCCTGACCCATAACACTGTCTATATTCTCTCTGCCTGACCCATAACACTGTCTATATTCTCTCTGCCTGACCCATAACACTGTCTATATTCTCTCTGCCTGACCCATAACACTGTCTATATTCTCTCTGCCTGACCCATAACACTGTCTATATTCTCTCTGCCTGACCCATAACACTGTCTATATTCTCTCTGCCTGACCCATAACACTGTCTATATTCTCTCTGCCTGACCCATAACACTGTCTATATTCTCTCTGCCTGACCCATAACACTGTCTATATTCTCTCTGCCTGACCCATAACACTGTCTATATTCTCTCTGCCTGACCCATAACACTGTCTATATTCTCTCTGCCTGACCCATAACACTGTCTATATTCTCTCTGCCTGACCCATAACACTGTCTATATTCTCTCTGCCTGACCCACTGTCTATATTCTCTCTGCCTGACCCATAACACTGTCTATATTCTCTCTGCCTGACCCATAACACTGTCTATATTCTCTCTGCCTGACCCATAACACTGTCTATATTCTCTCTGCCTGACCCATAACACTGTCTATATTCTCTCTGCCTGACCCATAACACTGTCTATATTCTCTCTGCCTGACCCATAACACTGTCTATATTCTCTCTGCCTGACCCACTGTCTATATTCTCTCTGCCTGACCCACTGTCTATATTCTCTCTGCCTGACCCATAACACTGTCTATATTCTCTCTGCCTGACCCATAACACTGTCTATATTCTCTCTGCCTGACCCATAACACTGTCTATATTCTCTCTGCCTGACCCATAACACTGTCTATATTCTCTCTGCCTGACCCATAACACTGTCTATATTCTCTCTGCCTGACCCATAACACTGTCTATATTCTCTCTGCCTGACCCATAACACTGTCTATATTCTCTCTGCCTGACCCATAACACTGTCTATATTCTCTCTGCCTGACCCATAACACTGTCTATATTCTCTCTGCCTGACCCATAACACTGTCTATATTCTCTCTGCCTGACCCATAACACTGTCTATATTCTCTCTGCCTGACCCATAACACTGTCTATATTCTCTCTGCCTGACCCATAACACTGTCTATATTCTCTCTGCCTGACCCATAACACTGTCTATATTCTCTCTGCCTGACACTGTCTATAACACTGTCTAATACTTCTCTCTGCCTGACCCATAACACTGTCTATATTCTCTCTGCCTGACCCATAACACTGTCTATATTCTCTCTGCCTGACCCATAACTGTCTATATTCTCTCTGCCTGACCCATAACACTGTCTATATTCTCTGCCTGACCCATAACACTGTCTATATTCTCTCTGCCTGACCCATAACACTGTCTATATTCTCTCTGCCTGACCCATAACACTGTCTATATTCTCTCTATACTGTCTATATTCTCTCTGCCTGACCCATAACACTGTCTATATTCTCTCTGCCTGACCCATAACACTGTCTATATTCTCTCTGCCTGACCCATAACACTGTCTATATTCTCTCTGCCTGACCCATAACACTGTCTATATTCTCTCTGCCTGACCCATAACACTGTCTATATTCTCTCTGCCTGACCCATAACACTGTCTATATTCTCTCTGCCTGACCCATAACACTGTCTATATTCTCTCTGCCTGACCCATAACACTGTCTATATTCTCTCTGCCTGACCCACTGTCTATATTCTCTGCCTGACCCATAACACTGTCTATATTCTCTCTGCCTGACCCATAACACTGTCTATATTCTCTCTGCCTGACCCATAACACTGTCTATATTCTCTCTGCCTGACCCATAACACTGTCTATATTCTCTCTGCCTGACCCATAACACTGTCTATATTCTCTCTGCCTGACCCATAACACTGTCTATATTCTCTCTGCCTGACCCATAACACACTGTCTATATTCTCTCTGCCTGACCCATAACACTGTCTATATTCTCTGCCTGACCCATAACACTGTCTATATTCTCTCTGCCTGACCCATAACACTGTCTATATTCTCTCTGCCTGACCCATAACACTGTCTATATTCTCTCTGCCTGACCCATAACACTGTCTATATTCTCTCTGCCTGACCCATAACACTGTCTATATTCTCTCTGCCTGACCCATAACACTGTCTATATTCTCTCTGCCTGACCCATAACACTGTCTATATTCTCTCTGCCTGACCCATAACACTGTCTATATTCTCTCTGCCTGACCCACTGTCTATATTCTCTCTGCCTGACCCATAACACTGTCTATATTCTCTCTGCCTGACCCATAACACTGTCTATATTCTCTCTGCCTGACCCATAACACTGTCTATATTCTCTCTGCCTGACCCATAACACTGTCTATATTCTCTCTGCCTGACCCATAACACTGTCTATATTCTCTCTGCCTGACCCATAACACTGTCTATATTCTCTCTGCCTGACCCCACTGTCTATATTCTCTCTGCCTGACCCATAACACTGTCTATATTCTCTCTGCCTGACCCATAACACTGTCTATATTCTCTCTGCCTGACCCATAACACTGTCTATATTCTCTCTGCCTGACCCATAACACTGTCTATATTCTCTCTGCCTGACCCATAACACTGTCTATATTCTCTCTGCCTGACCCATAACACTGTCTATATTCTCTCTGCCTGACCCACTGTCTATATTCTCTCTGCCTGACCCACTGTCTATATTCTCTGCCTGACCCACTGTCTATATTCTCTCTGCCTGACCCATAACACTGTCTATATTCTCTCTGCCTGACCCATAACACTGTCTATATTCTCTCTGCCTGACCCATAACACTGTCTATATTCTCTCTGCCTGACCCATAACACTGTCTATATTCTCTCTGCCTGACCCATAACACTGTCTATATTCTCTCTGCCTGACCCACTGTCTATATTCTCTCTGCCTGACCCACTGTCTATATTCTCTCTGCCTGACCCATAACACTGTCTATATTCTCTCTGCCTGACCCATAACACTGTCTATATTCTCTCTGCCTGACCCATAACACTGTCTATATTCTCTCTGCCTGACCCATAACACTGTCTATATTCTCTCTGCCTGACCCATAACACTGTCTATATTCTCTCTGCCTGACCCATAACACTGTCTATATTCTCTCTGCCTGACCCATAACACTGTCTATATTCTCTCTGCCTGACCCACTGTCTATATTCTCTCTGCCTGACCCATAACACTGTCTATATTCTCTCTGCCTGACCCATAACACTGTCTATATTCTCTCTGCCTGACCCATAACACTGTCTATATTCTCTCTGCCTGACCCATAACACTGTCTATATTCTCTCTGCCTGACCCATAACACTGTCTATATTCTCTCTGCCTGACCCATAACACTGTCTATATTCTCTCTGCCTGACCCATAACACTGTCTATATTCTCTCTGCCTGACCCATAACACTGTCTATATTCTCTCTGCCTGACCCATAACACTGTCTATATTCTCTCTGCCTGACCCATAACACTGTCTATATTCTCTCTGCCTGACCCACTGTCTATATTCTCTCTGCCTGACCCATAACACTGTCTATATTCTCTCTGCCTGACCCATAACACTGTCTATATTCTCTCTGCCTGACCCATAACACTGTCTATATTCTCTCTGCCTGACCCATAACACTGTCTATATTCTCTCTGCCTGACCCATAACACTGTCTATATTCTCTCTGCCTGACCCATAACACTGTCTATATTCTCTCTGCCTGACCCATAACACTGTCTATATTCTCTCTGCCTGACCCATAACACTGTCTATATTCTCTCTGCCTGACCCATAACACTGTCTATATTCTCTCTGCCTGACCCACTGTCTATATTCTCTCTGCCTGACCCATAACACTGTCTATATTCTCTCTGCCTGACCCATAACACTGTCTATATTCTCTCTGCCTGACCCATAACACTGTCTATATTCTCTCTGCCTGACCCATAACACTGTCTATATTCTCTCTGCCTGACCCATAACACTGTCTATATTCTCTCTGCCTGACCCATAACACTGTCTATATTCTCTCTGCCTGACCCACTGTCTATATTCTCTCTGCCTGACCCATAACACTGTCTATATTCTCTCTGCCTGACCCATAACACTGTCTATATTCTCTCTGCCTGACCCATAACACTGTCTATATTCTCTCTGCCTGACCCACTGTCTATATTCTCTCTGCCTGACCCATAACACTGTCTATATTCTCTCTGCCTGACCCATAACACTGTCTATATTCTCTCTGCCTGACCCATAACACTGTCTATATTCTCTCTGCCTGACCCATAACACTGTCTATATTCTCTCTGCCTGACCCATAACACTGTCTATATTCTCTCTGCCTGACCCATAACACTGTCTATATTCTCTCTGCCTGACCCATAACACTGTCTATATTCTCTCTGCCTGACCCATAACACTGTCTATATTCTCTCTGCCTGACCCATAACACTGTCTATATTCTCTCTGCCTGACCCATAACACTGTCTATATTCTCTCTGCCTGACCCATAACACTGTCTATATTCTCTCTGCCTGACCCATAACACTGTCTATATTCTCTCTGCCTGACCCATAACACTGTCTATATTCTCTGCCTGACCCATAACACTGTCTATATTCTCTCTGCCTGACCCATAACACTGTCTATATTCTCTCTGCCTGACCCACTGTCTATATTCTCTCTGCCTGACCCATAACACTGTCTATATTCTCTGCCTGACCCTGACCCATAACACTGTCTATATTCTCTCTGCCTGACCCATAACACTGTCTATATTCTCTCTGCCTGACCCATAACACTGTCTATATTCTCTCTGCCTGACCCATAACACTGTCTATATTCTCTCTGCCTGACCCATAACACTGTCTATATTCTCTCTGCCTGACCCCACTGTCTATATTCTCTCTGCCTGACCCATAACACTGTCTATATTCTCTCTGCCTGACCCATAACACTGTCTATATTCTCTCTGCCTGACCCCATAACACTGTCTATATTCTCTCTGCCTGACCCATAACACTGTCTATATTCTCTCTGCCTGACCCATAACACGGTCTATATTCTCTCTGCCTGGCCCATAACACTGTCTATATTCTCTCTGCCTGACCCATAACACTGTCTATATTCTCTCTGCCTGACCCATAACACTGTCTATATTCTCTCTGCCTGACCCATAACACTGTCTATATTCTCTCTGCCTGACCCATAACACTGTCTATATTCTCTCTGCCTGACCCATAACACTGTCTATATTCTCTCTGCCTGACCCATAACACTGTCTATATTCTCTCTGCCTGACCCATAACACTGTCTATATTCTCTCTGCCTGACCCATAACACTGTCTATATTCTCTCTGCCTGACCCATAACACTGTCTATATTCTCTCTGCCTGACCCACTGTCTATATTCTCTCTGCCTGACCCATAACACTGTCTATATTCTCTCTGCCTGACCCATAACACTGTCTATATTCTCTCTGCCTGACCCATAACACTGTCTATATTCTCTCTGCCTGACCCATAACACTGTCTATATTCTCTCTGCCTGACCCATAACACTGTCTATATTCTCTCTGCCTGACCCATAACACTGTCTATATTCTCTCTGCCTGACCCATAACACTGTCTATATTCTCTCTGCCTGACCCCCACTGTCTATATTCTCTCTGCCTGACCCATAACACTGTCTATATTCTCTCTGCCTGACCCATAACACTGTCTATATTCTCTCTGCCTGACCCATAACACTGTCTATATTCTCTCTGCCTGACCCATAACACTGTCTATATTCTCTCTGCCTGACCCATAACACTGTCTATATTCTCTCTGCCTGACCCACTGTCTATATTCTCTCTGCCTGACCCATAACACTGTCTATATTCTCTCTGCCTGACCCATAACACTGTCTATATTCTCTCTGCCTGACCCACTGTCTAACACTGCCTGACCCATAACACTGTCTATATTCTCTCTGCCTGACCCATAACACTGTCTATATTCTCTCTGCCTGACCCATAACACTGTCTATATTCTCTCTGCCTGACCCATAACACTGTCTATATTCTCTCTGCCTGACCCATAACACTGTCTATATTCTCTGCCTGACCCATAACACTGTCTATATCTCTCTGCCTGACACTGTCTATATTCTCTCTGCCTGACCCATAACACTGTCTATATTCTCTCTGCCTGACCCATAACACTGTCTATATTCTCTCTGCCTGACCCATAACACTGTCTATATTCTCTCTGCCTGACCCATAACACTGTCTATATTCTCTCTGCCTGACCCACTGTCTATATTCTCTCTGCCTGACCCATAACACTGTCTATATTCTCTCTGCCTGACCCATAACACTGTCTATATTCTCTCTGCCTGACCCATAACACTGTCTATATTCTCTCTGCCTGACCCATAACACTGTCTATATTCTCTCTGCCTGACCCATAACACTGTCTATATTCTCTCTGCCTGACCCCCACTGTCTATATTCTCTCTGCCTGACCCATAACACTGTCTATATTCTCTGCCTGACCCATAACACTGTCTGACCCACTGTCTATATTCTCTCTGCCTGACCCATAACACTGTCTATATTCTCTCTGCCTGACCCATAACACTGTCTATATTCTCTCTGCCTGACCCATAACACTGTCTATATTCTCTCTGCCTGACCCATAACACTGTCTATATTCTCTCTGCCTGACCCATAACACTGTCTATATTCTCTCTGCCTGACCCATAACACTGTCTATATTCTCTCTGCCTGACCCATAACACTGTCTATATTCTCTCTGCCTGACCCATAACACTGTCTATATTCTCTCTGCCTGACCCATAACACTGTCTATATTCTCTCTGCCTGACCCATAACACTGTCTATATTCTCTCTGCCTGACCCATAACACTGTCTATATTCTCTCTGCCTGACCCATAACACTGTCTATATTCTCTCTGCCTGACCCATAACACTGTCTATATTCTCTCTGCCTGACCCATAACACTGTCTATATTCTCTCTGCCTGACCCATAACACTGTCTATATTCTCTCTGCCTGACCCATAACACTGTCTATATTCTCTCTGCCTGACCCACTGTCTATATTCTCTCTGCCTGACCCATAACACTGTCTATATTCTCTCTGCCTGACCCATAACACTGTCTATATTCTCTCTGCCTGACCCATAACACTGTCTATATTCTCTCTGCCTGACCCATAACACTGTCTATATTCTCTCTGCCTGACCCATAACACTGTCTATATTCTCTCTGCCTGACCCATAACACTGTCTATATTCTCTCTGCCTGACCCATAACACTGTCTATATTCTCTCTGCCTGACCCATAACACTGTCTATATTCTCTCTGCCTGACCCATAACACTGTCTATATTCTCTCTGCCTGACCCATAACACTGTCTATATTCTCTGCCTGACCCACTGTCTATATTCTCTCTGCCTGACCCATAACACTGTCTATATTCTCTCTGCCTGACCCATAACACTGTCTATATTCTCTCTGCCTGACCCATAACACTGTCTATATTCTCTCTGCCTGACCCATAACACTGTCTATATTCTCTCTGCCTGACCCATAACACTGTCTATATTCTCTCTGCCTGACCCATAACACTGTCTATATTCTCTCTGCCTGACCCATAACACTGTCTATATTCTCTCTGCCTGACCCATAACACTGTCTATATTCTCTCTGCCTGACCCATAACACTGTCTATATTCTCTCTGCCTGACCCATAACACTGTCTATATTCTCTCTGCCTGACCCATAACACTGTCTATATTCTCTCTGCCTGACCCATAACACTGTCTATATTCTCTCTGCCTGACCCATAACACTGTCTATATTCTCTCTGCCTGACCCATAACACTGTCTATATTCTCTCTGCCTGACCCATAACACTGTCTATATTCTCTCTGCCTGACCCATAACACTGTCTATATTCTCTCTGCCTGACCCATAACACTGTCTATATTCTCTCTGCCTGACCCATAACACTGTCTATATTCTCTCTGCCTGACCCATAACACTGTCTATATTCTCTCTGCCTGACCCATAACACTGTCTATATTCTCTCTGCCTGACCCATAACACTGTCTATATTCTCTCTGCCTGACCCATAACACTGTCTATATTCTCTCTGCCTGACCCATAACACTGTCTATATTCTCTCTGCCTGACCATAACACTGTCTATATTCTCTCTGCCTGACCCATAACACTGTCTATATTCTCTCTGCCTGACCCATAACACTGTCTATATTCTCTCTGCCTGACCCACTGTCTATATTCTCTCTGCCTGACCCATAACACTGTCTATATTCTCTCTGCCTGACCCATAACACTGTCTATATTCTCTCTGCCTGACCCATAACACTGTCTATATTCTCTCTGCCTGACCCACTGTCTATATTCTCTCTGCCTGACCCATAACACTGTCTATATTCTCTCTGCCTGACCCATAACACTGTCTATATTCTCTCTGCCTGACCCACTGTCTATATTCTCTCTGCCTGACCCATAACACTGTCTATATTCTCTCTGCCTGACCCACTGTCTATATTCTCTCTGCCTGACCCATAACACTGTCTATATTCTCTGCCTGACCCATAACTGTCTATATTCCCTGACCCATAACACTGTCTATATTCTCTCTGCCTGACCCATAACACTGTCTATATTCTCTCTGCCTGACCCATAACACTGTCTATATTCTCTCTGCCTGACCCATAACACTGTCTATATTCTCTCTGCCTGACCCACTGTCTATATTCTCTCTGCCTGACCCACTGTCTATATTCTCTCTGCCTGACCCATAACACTGTCTATATTCTCTCTGCCTGACCCATAACACTGTCTATATTCTCTCTGCCTGACCCATAACACTGTCTATATTCTCTCTGCCTGACCCATAACACTGTCTATATTCTCTCTGCCTGACCCATAACACTGTCTATATTCTCTGCCTGACCCATAACACTGTCTATATTCTCTCTGCCTGACCCATAACACTGTCTATATTCTCTCTGCCTGACCCATAACACTGTCTATATTCTCTCTGCCTGACCCATAACACTGTCTATATTCTCTCTGCCTGACCCACTGTCTATATTCTCTCTGCCTGACCCATAACACTGTCTATATTCTCTCTGCCTGACCCATAACACTGTCTATATTCTCTCTGCCTGACCCATAACACTGTCTATATTCTCTCTGCCTGACCCATAACACTGTCTATATTCTCTCTGCCTGACCCATAACACTGTCTATATTCTCTCTGCCTGACCCATAACACTGTCTATATTCTCTCTGCCTGACCCATAACACTGTCTATATTCTCTCTGCCTGACCCATAACACTGTCTATATTCTCTCTGCCTGACCCATAACACTGTCTATATTCTCTCTGCCTGACCCATAACACTGTCTATATTCTCTCTGCCTGACCCATAACACTGTCTATATTCTCTCTGCCTGACCCATAACACTGTCTATATTCTCTCTGCCTGACCCATAACACTGTCTATATTCTCTCTGCCTGACCCATAACACTGTCTATATTCTCTCTGCCTGACCCACTGTCTATATTCTCTCTGCCTGACCCCACTGTCTATATTCTCTCTGCCTGACCCATAACACTGTCTATATTCTCTCTGCCTGACCCATAACACTGTCTATATTCTCTCTGCCTGACCCACTGTCTATATTCTCTCTGCCTGACCCACTGTCTATATTCTCTCTGCCTGACCCATAACACTGTCTATATTCTCTCTGCCTGACCCATAACACTGTCTATATTCTCTCTGCCTGACCCATAACACTGTCTATATTCTCTCTGCCTGACCCATAACACTGTCTATATTCTCTCTGCCTGACCCATAACACTGTCTATATTCTCTCTGCCTGACCCATAACACTGTCTATATTCTCTCTGCCTGACCCATAACACTGTCTATATTCTCTGCCTGCCTGACCCATAACACTGTCTATATTCTCTCTGCCTGACCCATAACACTGTCTATATTCTCTCTGCCTGACCCATAACACTGTCTATATTCTCTCTGTTTAGGTGTAACAGAGTGAACATGGAGGTAAGAGAGAAGAGGAGAATCTCTGTGACATCCTCACCCCTCCTCTTCCCCCACACACACACACCTGTGGGGACACACCTGTGGGGACACACCTGTGGGGACACACCTGTGGGGACACACCTGTGGACAAGAGACACGGAGTGCGGAAACACGGCGCTGAAGGACTGAACACTGAGCGAGAGACATAGCCTGTGCTGAGACTGGGAGTTTGGGTAGAGAGGAGAGAGAGGACTACTGCTGCTGCTGTTGAATAGACAAAGATCTGAACTGGAGTCACTACACTACCTGCCTTCCTGCTCACATCACTTCATGTACATACCACCGACATCTATCTGGGTACTGAGACATTTATACTATATACCACAGTACCAAAACATTTATACTATATACCACAGTACCAAAACATTTATACTATATACTCCACAGTACCAAGACATTTATACTATATACCACAGTACCAAAACATTTATACTATATACCACAGTACCAAGACATTTATACTATATACCACAGTACCAAGACATTTATACTATATACCACAGTACCAAAACATTTATACTATATACCACAGTACGATCTGGGTACCATAAAAACTACAGCTCAGACTAATACAATATACAGAATAAGTGTTTTTATGGGAGAAATGCACTTCAAATGTACAGTATGTTCCAATTAATTACCTTTAATAATAAAACAATCTGTGTATACTCTTTTCAGTCTGGTGTAATGCTTGACCATCTCAGTCCATCCCATTAGGAATGGTAGGAGTCTCAGTCCAGCCCATTAGGAATGGTAGGAGTCTCAGTCCAGCCCATTAGGAATGGTAGGAGTCTCAGTCCAGCCCATTAGGAATGGTAGGAGTCTCAGTCCATCCCATTAGGAATGGTAGGAGTCTCAGTCCATCCCATTAGCCCTGAATGGTAGGAGTCTCAGTCCATCCCATTAGGAATGGCAGGAGTCTCAGTCCATCCCATTAGGAATGGCAGGAGTCTCAGTGGTTGTTACAACATGGTAGTTGGTCTGGTGTAATGCTCGAGTCCAGCCCATTAGGGATGGTAGGAGTCTCAGTCCATCCCATTAGGAATGGTAGGAGTCTCAGTCCATCCCATTAGGAATGGTAGGAGTCTCAGTTACAACATGGTATTGGTCTGGTGTAAGGAGACCATTGGAATGGTAGGAGTCTCAGTCCATCCCATTAGGAATGGTAGGAGTCTCAGGCCAGCCCATTAGGAATGGCAGGAGTCTCAGTCCAGCCCATTAGGAATGGTAGGAGTCTCAGTCCAGCCCATTAGGAATGGTAGGAGTCTCAGTCCAGCCCATCAGGAATGGTAGGGGTCTCAGTCCAGCCCATCAGGAATGGTAGGGGTCTCAGTCCATCCCATTAGGAATGGTAGGAGTCTCAGTCCATCCCATTAGGAATGGTAGGAGTCTCAGTCCAGCCCATTAGGAATGGTAGGAGTCTCAGTCCAGCCCATTAGGAATGGTAGGAGTCTCAGTCCATAAAAGGAATGGTAGTCTCTTTTCAGTCTGGTGTAAGGAGTCTCAGTCCAGCCCATTAGGAATGGTAGGAGTCTCAGTTCAGCCCATTAGGAATGGTAGGAGTCTCAGTCCAGCCCATTAGGAATGGTAGGAGTCTCAGTCCAGCCCATTAGGAATGGTAGGAGTCTCAGTCCAGCCCATTAGGAATGGTAGGAGTCTCAGTCCCATTAGGAATGGTGTCTCAGTCCATCCCATTAGGAATGGTAGGAGTCTCAGTCCAGCCCATTAGGAATGGCAGTAGTCTCAGTCCATCCCATTAGGAATGGCAGGAGTCTCAGTGGTTGTTACCAGTTGGCCCTGGTGAATGGACTCTCTCCGTCCATCCCATTAGGAATGGTAGGAATGGGAGTCTCAGTCCATCCCATTAGGAATGGTAGGAGTCTCAGTCCAGCCCATTAGGAATGGTAGGAGTCTCAGTCCAGCCCATTAGGAATGGTAGGAGTCTCAGTCCAGCCCATTAGGAATGGTAGGAGTCTCAGTCCAGCCCATTAGGAATGGTAGGAGTCTCAGTCCAGCCCATTAGGAATGGTAGGAGTCTCAGTCCAGCCCATTAGGAATGGTAGGAGTCTCAGTCCAGCCCATTAGGAATGGTAGGAGTCTCAGTCCAGCCCATTAGGAATGGTAGGAGTCTCAGTCCAGCCCATTAGGAATGGTAGGAGTCTCAGTCCAGCCCATTAGGAATGGTAGGAGTCTCAGTCCATCCCATTAGGAATGGTAGGAGTCTCAGTCCATCCCATTAGGAATGGTAGGAGTCTCAGTCCAGCCCATTAGGAATGGTAGGAGTCTCAGTCCAGCCCATTAGGAATGGTAGGAGTCTCAGTCCAGCCCATTAGGAATGGTAGGAGTCTCAGTCCAGCCCATTAGGAATGGTAGGAGTCTCAGTCCAGCCCATTAGGAATGGTAGGAGTCTCAGTCCAGCCCATTAGGAATGGTAGGAGTCTCAGTCCAGCCCATTAGGAATGGTAGGAGTCTCAGTCCAGCCCATTAGGAATGGTAGGAGTCTCAGTCCAGCCCATTAGGAATGGCAGTAGTCTCAGTCCAGCCCATCAGGAATGGTAGGGGTCTCAGTCCAGCCCATCAGGAATGGTAGGGGTCTCAGTCCATCCCATTAGGAATGGTAGGGGTCTCAGTCCATCCCATTAGGAATGGTAGGAGTCTCAGTCCAGCCCATTAGGAATGGTAGGAGTCTCAGTCCAGCCCATTAGGAATGGTAGGAGTCTCAGTTCAGCCCATTAGGAATGGTAGGAGTCTCAGTCCAGCCCATTAGGAATGGTAGGAGTCTCAGTCCAGCCCATTAGGAATGGTAGGAGTCTCAGTCCAGCCCATTAGGAATGGTAGGAGTCTCAGTCCAGCCCATTAGGAATGGCAGGAGTCTCAGTCCAGCCCATTAGGAATGGTAGGAGTCTCAGTCCAGCCCATTAGGAATGGTAGGAGTCTCAGTCCAGCCCATCAGGAATGGTAGGGGTCTCAGTCCAGCCCATCAGGAATGGTAGGGGTCTCAGTCCATCCCATTAGGAATGGTAGGAGTCTCAGTCTATCCCATTAGGAATGGTAGGAGTCTCAGTCCAGCCCATTAGGAATGGTAGGAGTCTCAGTCCAGCCCATTAGGAATGGTAGGAGTCTCAGTCCATCCCATTAGGAATGGTAGGAGTCTCAGTTCAGCCCATTAGGAATGGTAGGAGTCTCAGTCCAGCCCATTAGGAATGGTAGGAGTCTCAGTTCAGCCCATTAGGAATGGTAGGAGTCTCAGTCCAGCCCATTAGGAATGGTAGGAGTCTCAGTCCAGCCCATTAGGAATGGTAGGAGTCTCAGTCCAGCCCATTAGGAATGGTAGGAGTCTCAGTCCAGCCCATTAGGAATGGCAGTAGTCTCAGTCCAGCCCATCAGGAATGGTAGGGGTCTCAGTCCAGCCCATCAGGAATGGTAGGGGTCTCAGTCCATCCCATTAGGAATGGTAGGGGTCTCAGTCCATCCCATTAGGAATGGTAGGAGTCTCAGTCCAGCCCATTAGGAATGGTAGGAGTCTCAGTCCAGCCCATTAGGAATGGTAGGAGTCTCAGTCCAGCCCATTAGGAATGGCAGGAGTCTCAGTCCAGCCCATTAGGAATGGTAGGAGTCTCAGTCCAGCCCATTAGGAATGGTAGGAGTCTCAGTCCAGCCCATCAGGAATGGTAGGGGTCTCAGTCCAGCCCATCAGGAATGGTAGGGGTCTCAGTCCATCCCATTAGGAATGGTAGGAGTCTCAGTCTATCCCATTAGGAATGGTAGGAGTCTCAGTCCAGCCCATTAGGAATGGTAGGAGTCTCAGTCCAGCCCATTAGGAATGGTAGGAGTCTCAGTCCATCCCATTAGGAATGGTAGGAGTCTCAGTTCAGCCCATTAGGAATGGTAGGAGTCTCAGTCCAGCCCATTAGGAATGGTAGGAGTCTCAGTTCAGCCCATTAGGAATGGTAGGAGTCTCAGTCCAGCCCATTAGGAATGGTAGGAGTCTCAGTCCAGCCCATTAGGAATGGTAGGAGTCTCAGTCCAGCCCATTAGGAATGGTAGGAGTCTCAGTCCAGCCCATTAGGAATGGCAGTAGTCTCAGTCCAGCCCATCAGGAATGGTAGGGGTCTCAGTCCAGCCCATCAGGAATGGTAGGGGTCTCAGTCCATCCCATTAGGAATGGTAGGGGTCTCAGTCCATCCCATTAGGAATGGTAGGAGTCTCAGTCCAGCCCATTAGGAATGGTAGGAGTCTCAGTCCAGCCCATTAGGAATGGTAGGAGTCTCAGTTCAGCCCATTAGGAATGGTAGGAGTCTCAGTCCAGCCCATTAGGAATGGTAGGAGTCTCAGTCCAGCCCATTAGGAATGGTAGGAGTCTCAGTCCAGCCCATTAGGAATGGTAGGAGTCTCAGTCCAGCCCATTAGGAATGGCAGGAGTCTCAGTCCAGCCCATCAGGAATGGTAGGGGTCTCAGTCCATCCCATCAGGAATGGTAGGAGTCTCAGTCCATCCCATTAGGAATGGTAGGAGTCTCAGTCTATCCCATTAGGAATGGTAGGAGTCTCAGTCCAGCCCATTAGGAATGGTAGGAGTCTCAGTCCAGCCCATTAGGGATGGTAGGAGTCTCAGTCCATCCCATTAGGAATAGTAGGAGTCTCAGTGGCTGTTACAACATGGTACAGTTAGAGATATCTTGTTTAGGTAACTACAGAAGACAACACAGCTGTTTTCATTTACACTTCCATTTATTAACCTCATTTACACATTAAGTCACGAGGACTAAACTCAGCAAAAAAAGAAACGTCCCCCTTTCAGGACCCGGTCTTTCAAAGATAATTTGTAAAAAAAATCAATATAACTTCACAGATCTTCATTGTAAAGGGTTTAAACACTGTTTCCCATGATTGTTCAATGAACCATAAACAATTAATGAACATGCACCTGTGGAACGGTCGTTAAGCTTACAGACGATAGGCAATTAAGGTCACAGTTATGAAAACTTAGGTCACTAAAGAGGCCTGTCTACTAACTCTGAAAAACACCAAAAGAAAGATGCCCAGTGTCCCTGCTCATCTGTTTAAATGTGCCTTAGGCATGTTGCAAGGAGGCATGAGGACTGCAGATGTGGCCAGGGCAATAAATTGCAATGTCCGTACTATGAGACGCCTAAGACAGCACTACAGGGAGACAGGATGGACAGCTGATCGTCCTCGCAATGGCAGACCAAGTGTAACAACACATGCACAGGATCGGTACATCCGAACATCACACCTGTGGGACAGGTACAGGATGGCAACAACAACTACCCAAGTTACACCAGGAACGCACAATCCCTCCATCAGTGCTCAGACCGTCCGCAATAGGCTGAGAGATGCTGGACTGAGGACTTGTAGGCCTGTTGTAAGGCAGGTCCCTCACCAGACATCACAGTCAACAACGTCGCCGGACCAGACAGGACAGGCAAGAAGGTCTCTTCACTGACGAGTCTCGGTTTTGTCTCACCAGGGGTGATGGTCGGATTCACGTTTATCGTCAAAGGAATGAGCGTTACACCGAGGCCTGTAGTCTGGAGCGGGATCGATTTGGAGGTGGAGGGTCCGTCATGGTCTGGGGCGATGTGTCACAGCATCATCGGACTGAGCTTGTTGTTGAGATTGCCCTCAATGACGCTGTGCGTAACAGAGAAGACATCCTCCTCCCTCATGTGGTACCCTTCCTGCAGGCTCATCCTGACATGACCCTCCAGCATGACAATGCCACCAGCCATACTGCTCGTTCTGTGCGTGACTTCTTGCAAGACACTCACCATGGCCAGCGAAGAGCCCGGATCTCAATCCCATTGAGCATGTCTGGGACCTGTTGGATCGGAGGGTGAGGGCTAGGGCCATTCCTCCCAGAAATGTCTCACAGCAAGAACATCTGGTGCAATCCATGAGGAGGAGATGCACTGCAGTATTAATGCAGCTGGTGGCCACACCAGATACTGACTGTTACTTTTTATTTTGACCCCCCCTTTGTTCAGGGACACATTATTCCATTTCTGTTAGTCACATGTCTGCGGAACTTGTTCAGTTTATGTCTCAGTTGATGAATCTTATGTTCATACAAATATTTACCCGTTAAGTTTGCTGAAAATAAATGCAGTTGACAGTGAGAGAACGTTTCATTTTCTGCTGAGTTTATATAAAATCACACTGCAGGGAGAAAACACACGTAAAACATTTCTGTGGAACACACACACACACACACACACACACACACACACACACACACACACACACACACACGGCCCTGATAACATGGTTCCCTCCCTCGTCTCTCTCTTTCTCCCTTCTCTCTTCCTCTCTCTCTCTCTCCCTCCCTCCCTCTTTTTCTCTCTCTCCCTCCATCATCTCTCCTCCCTTCTTCTCCCTCTTTCTCACATATCTCTAATGACTACCCTTTTCACACACAATCTCTACACAGACACACAATCTCTACGCACACACACTATCCAGAGGTCACTTGGGGTGGTCACAGAGAAATAAAACTCGAGGCCTCTAATCTGTGACACTCTTCTCTTCTTCCATCCTCCTCTCTCTGTCTCTTATGGTTGTGGTTGTATTGTGGTCAGTGCTGAACAGTCATGTTGAGCAGTCTCTTGCTCAGTAAGGTGTTGTGTTGCTTCAGGTAGTCGATGAGATCAGCTTGTTTCTCCACTACCTCCTCCAGACTGGAGCCCTCTCTGGAGAGGAACAGGATAACAAGGTCAGGACAACGTTAGAACAATGAAAAGGCAACATTAGGTGTTAACATAAGGGTTAGGGTTAGGTGTATATATATATATATATACCTGAAATCAGTCCAGGGTTAGGTGTGTATATATATATATACCTGAAGTCAGTCCAGGGTTAGGTGTGTATATATATATATACCTGAAGTCAGTCCAGGGTTAGGTGTGTATATATATATATATACCTGAAGTCAGTCCAGGGTTAGGTGTATATATATATATATACCTGAAGTCAGTCCAGGGTTAGGTGTGTATATATATATATATACCTGAAGTCAGTCCAGGGTTAGGTGTGTATATATATATATATACCTGAAGTCAGTCCAGGGTTAGGTGTGTATATATATATATCTGAAGTCAGTCCAGGGTTATGTGTATCATATATATAGTCAGTAGGGTTACCTGAAGTCAGTCCAGGGTTACTGTGTATATATATATATATATATACCTGAAGTCAGTCCAGGGTTAGGTGTGTATATATATATATATATACCTGAAGTCAGTCCAGGGTTAGTGTATATATATATATATATATACCTGAAGTCAGTCCAGGGTTAGGTGTGTGTATATATATATATATATACCTGAAGTCAGTCCAGGGTTAGGTGTGTATATATATATATATACCTGAAGTCAGTCAGGGTTAGGTGTTATATATATATATACCTGAAGTCAGTCCAGGGTTATATATATATATATATATATATATATATATACCTGAAGTCAGTCCAGGGTTAGGTGTGTATATATATATATATATATATATATATACCTGAAGTCAGTCCAGGGTTAGGTGTGTATATATATATATATATATATATATATATATATATATATATATATATACCTGAAGTCAGTCCAGGGTTAGGTGTATATATATATATATATATATATATATATATATATATATATATATATATATATATATATATATATATATATATATACCTGAAGTCAGTCCAGGGTTAGGTGTGTATATATATATATATATACCTGAAGTCAGTCCAGGGTTAGGTGTGTATATATATATATATAGTCAGTCCTGAAGGTGTGTATATATATATATATACCTGAAGTCAGTCCAGGGTTAGGTGTGTATATATATATATATATATATATATATATACCTGAAGTCAGTCCAGGGTTAGGTGTGTATATATATATATATATATATAGTCATATATAGGTGTATATATATATATATACCTGAAGTCAGTCCAGGGTTAGGTGTATATATATATATATATATATCTGAAGTCAGTCCAGGGTTAGGTGTATATATATATATATATATACCTGAAGTCAGTCCAGGGTTAGGTGTGTATAATATATATATATATATACCTGAAGTCAGTCCAGGGTTAGGTATATATATATATATATACCTGAAGTCAGTCCAGGGTTAGGTGTGTATATATATATATATATATATATATACCTGAAGTCAGTCCAGGGTTAGGTGTGTATATATATATATATACCTGAAGTCAGTCCAGGGTTAGGTGTATATATATATATATACCTGAAGTCAGTCCAGGGTTAGGTATATATATATATATATATATATATATATATATATATATATATACCTGAAGTCAGTCCAGGGTTAGGTGTGTATATATATATATATATATACCTGAAGTCAGTCCAGGGTTAGGTGTGTATATATATATATATATACCTGAAGTCAGTCCAGGGTTAGGTGTGTATATATATATATATATACCTGAAGTCAGTCCAGGGTTAGGTGTATATATATATATATATATATATACCTGAAGTCAGTCCAGGGTTAGGTGTATATATATATACCTGAAGTCAGTCCAGGGTTAGGTGTGTATATATATATATACCTGAAGTCAGTCCAGGGTTAGGTGTGTATATATATATATATATACCTGAAGTCAGTCCAGGGTTAGGTATATATATATATATATACCTGAAGTCAGTCCAGGGTTAGTGTGTATATATATATATATATATATACCTGAAGTCAGTTCCAGGTTAGGTATATATATATATATATACCTGAAGTCAGTCCAGGGTTAGGTGTATATATATATATATATACCTGAAGTGAGTCCAGGGTTAGGTATATATATATACCTGAAGTCAGTCCAGGGTTAGGTGTATATATATATATAATATATATAATAATAATAATATACCTGAAGTCAGTCCAGGGTTACAGTCATGTGTGCATACATATATGGGTGGTATCGAACCCATATACAAGCGCCATACCAACTGAGCAACAGAAGACCACAGGTATCTATATATATATACCTGAAGTCAGTCCAGGGTTAGGTGTGTATATATATATATATATATATATATATATACCCGAAGTCAGTCCAGGGTTAGGTGTGTATATATATGTATATATATATATATACCTGAAGTCAGTCCAGGGTTAGGTGTGTATATATATACCTGAAGTCAGTCCAGGGTTAGGTGTGTATATATATATATATATATATATATATATATATACCTGAAGTCAGTCCAGGGTTAGGTGTGTATATATATATATATATACCTGAAGTCAGTCCAGGGTTAGGTGTGTATATATATATATATACCTGAAGTCAGTCCAGGGTTAGGTGTGTATATATATATATATACCTGAAGTCAGTCCAGGGTTAGGTGTGTATATATATATATATACCTGAAGTCAGTCCAGGGTTAGGTGTGTATATATATATATATATACCTGAAGTCAGTCCAGGGTTAGGTGTATATATATATATATATACCTGAAGTCAGTCCAGGGTTAGGTGTATATATATATATATATATACCTGAAGTCAGTCCAGGGTTAGGTGTGTATATATATATATACCTGAAGTCAGTCCAGGGTTAGGTGTGTATATATATATATATATATACACCTGAAGTCAGTCCAGGGTTAGGTGTGTATATATATATATATACCTGAAGTCAGTCCAGGGTTAGGTGTGTATATATATATATATATATACCTGAAGTCAGTCCAGGGTTAGGTGTGTATATATATATATATATATACCTGAAGTCAGTCCAGGGTTAGGTGTGTATATATATATATATACCTGAAGTCAGTCCAGGGTTAGGTGTATATATATATATACCTGAAGTCAGTCCAGGGTTAGGTGTGTATATATATATACCTGAAGCCAGTCCAGGGTTAGGGTTAGGTGTGTATATATATATATATATACCTGAAGTCAGTCCAGGGTTAGGTGTGTATATATATATACCTGAAGTCAGTCCAGGGTTAGGTGTGTATATATATATACCTGAAGTCAGTCCAGGGTTAGGTGTATATATATATATATATATATATATACCTGAAGTCAGTCCAGGGTTAGGTGTGTATATATATATATATACCTGAAGTCAGTCCAGGGTTAGGTGTGTATATATATATATATATCTGAAGTCAGTCCAGGGTTAGGTGTGTATATATATATATATATCTGAAGTCAGTCCAGGGTTAGGTGTATATATATATATATATACATATACCTGAAGTCAGTCCAGGGTTAGGTGTGTGTATATATATATATACCTGAAGTCAGTCCAGGGTTAGGTGTATATATACCTGAAGCCAGTCCAGGGTTAGGTGTATATATACCTGAAGTCAGTCCAGGGTTAGGTGTATATATATATATACATATACCTGAAGTCAGTCCAGGGTTAGGTGTGTGTATATATATATATACCTGAAGTCAGTCCAGGGTTAGGTGTATATATATATATATACATATACCTGAAGTCAGTCCAGGGTTAGGTGTGTGTATATATATATATACCTGAAGTCAGTCCAGGGTTAGGTGTATATATACCTGAAGCCAGTCCAGGGTTAGGTGTATATATATATATATATATATATATATATATATATATATATATATATACCTGAAGTCAGTCCAGGGTTAGGTGTGTATATATATATATATACCTGAAGTCAGTCCAGGGTTAGGTGTGTGTATATATATATATACCTGAAGTCAGTCCAGGGTTAGGTGTGTATATATACCTGAAGTCAGTCCAGGGTTAGCTGTGTGTATATACCTGAAGTCAGTCCAGGGTTAGGTGTGTGTATATATATATATATATACCTGAAGTCAGTCCAGGGTTAGGTGTGTATATATATATATATATACCTGAAGTCAGTCCAGGGTTAGGTGTGTGTATATATATATATACCTGAAGTCAGTCCAGGGTTAGGTGTATATATACCTGAAGCCAGTCCAGGGTTAGGTGTATATATACCTGAAGTCAGTCCAGGGTTAGGTGTGTATATATACCTGAAGTCAGTCCAGGGTTAGGTGTATATATACCTGAAGTCAGTCCAGGGTTAGGTGTGTATATATACCTGAAGTCAGTCCAGGGTTAGCTGTGTGTATATACCTGAAGTCAGTCCAGGGTTAGGTGTGTATATATATATATACCTGAAGTCAGTCCAGGGTTAGGTGTATATATACCTGAAGCCAGTCCAGGGTTAGGTGTATATATACCTGAAGCCAGTCCAGGGTTAGGTGTGTATATATACCTGAAGCCAGTCCAGGGTTAGGTGTATATATACCTGAAGCCAGTCCAGGGTTAGGTGTGTATATACCTGAAGCCAGTCCAGGGTTAGGTGTGTATATATATATATATACCTGAAGCCAGTCCAGGGTTAGGTGTATATATACCTGAAGCCAGTCCAGGGTTAGGTGTATGTATATACCTGAAGCCAGTCCAGGGTTAGGGTGTATATATACCTGAAGCCAGTCCAGGGTTAGGTGTGTATATATACCTAAAGCCAGTCCAGGGTTAGGTGTGTGTATATACCTGAAGCCAGTCCAGGGTTAGGTGTGTATATATATATATATATATATATATATATACCTGAAGTCAGTCCAGGGTTAGGTGTATATATACCTGAAGCCAGTCCAGGGTTAGGTGTATATATACCTGAAGCCAGTCCAGGGTTAGGTGTATATATACCTGAAGCCAGTCCAGGGTTAGGTGTATATATACCTGAAGCCAGTCCAGGGTTAGGTGTATATATACCTGAAGCCAGTCCAGGGTTAGGGTTGAAGCCAGTCCAGGGTTAGGTGTATATATACCTGAAGCCAGTCCAGGGTTAGGTGTATATATACCTGAAGCCAGTCCAGGGTTAGGTGTATATATACCTGAAGCCAGTCCAGGGTTAGGTGTGTATATATATATATATATATTATATATATATATATACCTGAAGCCAGTCCAGGGTTAGGTGTATATATACCTGAAGCCAGTCCAGGGTTAGGTGTATATATACCTGAAGCCAGTCCAGGGTTAGGTGTGTGTATATACCTGAAGCCAGTCCAGGGTTAGGTGTGTATATATACCTGAAGCCAGTCCAGGGTTAGGTGTATATATACCTGAAGCCAGTCCAGGGTTAGGTGTATATATACCTGAAGTCAGTCCAGGGTTAGGTGTATATATACCTGAAGCCAGTCCAGGGTTAGGTGTATATATACCTGAAGCCAGTCCAGGGTTAGGTGTATATATACCTGAAGCCAGTCCAGGGTTAGGTGTATATATACCTGAAGCCAGTCCAGGGTTAGGGTGTATATATACCTGAAGCCAGTCCAGGGTTAGGTGGTGTATATATACCTGAAGCCAGTCCAGGGTTAGGTGTGTATATATATACCTGAAGTCAGTCCAGGGTTAGGTGTGTGTATATACCTGAAGCCAGTCCAGGGTTAGGTGTGTATATACCTGAAGCCAGTCCAGGGTTAGGTGTATATACCTGAAGCCAGTCCAGGGTTAGGTGTATATATACCTGAAGCCAGTCCAGGGTTAGGTGTGTATACCTGAAGCCAGTCCAGGGTTAGGTGTGTATATATACCTGAAGCCAGTCCAGGGTTAGGTGTATATATACCTGAAGCCAGTCCAGGGTTAGGTGTATATATACCTGAAGCCAGTCCAGGGTTAGGTGTATATATACCTGAAGTCAGTCCAGGGTTAGGTGTATATATATATATATATATACCTGAAGCCAGTCCAGGGTTAGGTGTATATACCTATAGGGTTATATATACCTGAAGCCAGTCCAGGGTTAGGTGTATATATACCTGAAGCCAGTCCAGGGTTAGGTGTGTATATACCTGAAGCCAGTCCAGGGTTAGGTGTATATATACCTGAAGCCAGTCTCAGTAGTGTTGTAGGAGGTAGATGGTTCCTCCTGACTGATATCTGGACCAGCTCTGTCTCTGTTGAACCTCACCACCCTGACTGGAGAGAGAAAGCGAACACACACACACACACACACACACACACACACACACACACACACACACACACACACACACACACACACACACACACACACACACACACACACACACACACACACACACACACACACACACACACACACACACACACACACACAAACATTATCTTGTTACCAATCAGTCTTTCCCTACTCTCTCCCTCGCTTTCCCTCGCTCCTTCAGTCTCCCCCTCAGTCACAGTCCCCCTCAGTCACAGTCCCCCTCAGTCACAGTCCCCCACAGTCACAGTCCCCCCACAGTCACAGTCCCCTCAGACACAGTCCCCTCAGACACAGTCCCCTCAGACACAGTCCCCTCAGACACAGTCCCCTCAGACACAGTCCCCTCAGTCACACAGTCAGTCCCTCAGTCACACACAGTCTCCCCTCAGTCACAGTCCCAGACAGTCACAGTCCCCTCAGTCACAGTCCCCTCAGTCACAGTCCCCTTCAGTCACAGTCCCCCAGACAGTCACAGTCCCCTCAGTCACAGTCCCAGACAGTCACAGTCCCCCTCAGTCACAGTCCCCCTCAGTCACAGTCCCCTCAGTCACAGTCCCCCAGTCAGTCACAGTCACCCCCTCAGTCACAGTCCCCAGTCACAGTCCCAGACAGTCACAGTCCCCCTCAGTCACAGTCACAGTCCCCCTCAGTCACAGTCCCCCTCAGTCACAGTCCCCCTCAGTCACAGTCCCCCTCAGTCACAGTCCCAGACAGTCACAGTCCCAGACAGTCACAGTCCCCCTCAGTCACAGTCCCCCTCAGTCACAGTCCCCCTCAGTCAGTCACAGTCCCCCTCAGTCACAGTCCCCTCAGTCACAGTCCCCCTCAGTCACAGTCCCCCTCAGTCACAGTCCCCCTCAGTCAGTCACAGTCCCCCCATTCAGTCACAGTCCCCCAGTCAGTCACAGTCCCCCAGTCAGTCACAGTCCCCCTCAGTCACAGTCCCCCTCAGTCACAGTCCCCCTCAGTCACAGTCCCCCTCAGTCACAGTCCCCCTCAGTCACAGTCCCCCTCAGTCACAGTCCCCTCAGTCACAGTCCCAGACAGTCACAGTCCCCCTCAGTCCCAGTCCCAGTCAGTCACAGTCCCCCTCAGTCAGTCACAGTCCCCCTCAGTCACAGTCCCCCTCAGTCACAGTCCCCCTCAGTCACAGTCCCCCAGACAGTCACAGTCCCCCCAGTCACAGTCCCAGACAGTCACAGTCCCCACAGTCACAGTCCCCCCAGTCACAGTCACAGTCCCCCTCAGTCACAGTCCCCCTCAGTCACAGTCCCCCTCAGTCACAGTCCCAGACAGTCACAGTCCCACAGTCCCAGAGTCACAGTCCCCCTCAGTCACAGTCCCCCCCAGACAGTCACAGTCCCCCTCAGTCAGTCACAGTCCCCCTCAGTCACAGTCCCCCTCAGTCACAGTCCCCCTCAGTCACAGTCCCCCTCAGTCACAGTCCCCCTCAGTCACAGTCCCCCTCAGTCAGTCACAGTCCCCCAGTCAGTCACAGTCCCCCTCAGTCAGTCACAGTCCCCCTCAGTCACAGTCCCCCTCAGTCACAGTCCCCCTCAGTCACAGTCCCCCTCAGTCACAGTCCCCCTCAGTCACAGTCCCCCTCAGTCACAGTCCCCCTGAGTCACAGTCCCAGACAGTCACAGTCCCCCTCAGTCACAGTCCCCCTCAGTCACAGTCCCAGTACCCCTCAGTCACAGTCCCCCTCAGTCACAGTCACAGTCCCCCTCAGTCAGTCACAGTACCCCCTCAGTCACACAGTCCCCCTCAGTCACAGTCCCCCAGTCACAGTCTCAGTCACAGTCCCCCTCAGTCACAGTCCCCCTCAGTCACAGTCCCCCTCAGTCACAGTCCCCCTCAGTCACAGTCCCCCTCAGTCACAGTCCCCCTCAGTCACAGTCCCCTCAGTCACAGTCCCCTCAGACACAGTCCCCTCAGACACAGTCCCCTCAGACACAGTCCCCCTCAGACACAGTCCCCCTCAGTCACAGTCCCCCTCAGTCACAGTCCCCCTCAGTCACAGTCCCCCTCAGTCACAGTCCCCCTCAGTCACAGTCCCCCTCAGTCTGACTCACACTCAAATTAAATTCAAGGGGCTTTATTGGAAAGGGAAACATGTGTTTACTTTGCCAAGTGAAATAGATAAACAGAAGTGACACAGGAAACATTACACTCACAAAAGTTCCAAAGGAAGAGACATTTCAGATGTGATATAAAGGCTTTTTACAGTGTTGTAACGGTGTGCAAGTCTCTCTCCCTGGAATGTGAAGTATTTCTCAAGGTTGGTTCTGTGTGTGTGTTTAGGGTAAATATATATATATAGAGAGAGAGAGGGATAGAGGGATAGAGAGAAAGAGATGAGAGAAGAGAGAGAGAGAGAGATGAAGAAAGAGAGAGAGAGATGAAGAGAGAGAGAGAGAGAGAGAGAGAGAGAGAGAGAGAGAGAGAGAGCGGAGAGAGAGAGAGAGAGAGAGAGAGAGAGCGGAGAGAGAGAGCGAGAGAGAGAGAGAGAGAGAGAGAGAGAGAGAGAGAGAGAGAGAGAGAGAGAGAGAGAGAGAGAGAGAGGAAGAGAGAGAGAGGGGTGAGAGAGAGGGATGTGATGAAGGGGTTGAGTGCAGTAGTTGGACAGTAGAGATGTGACACATTCCACACCTCCCTCTAAGAGACGACACACACCGTCTGTCTGCCGTTCCTCTGCTGTTCGTTCAGCGCCGTGTGCTGGGTAATGGTCTTCACCGATCCACCTGAACCCCAAAACCACAGACCCCATCTGGGGCCCGGATCCAGAAGTGTAAATAATGTCCTGGGTCTGATCTGATTGGGTGTAATTTCAAACAACTGCTGCAGTAGTGACAAAGAAAGACATCAGATAATTTTTGCTGCTGCTTTTCACCAGAGCTTGTTGTTGTTGTTGGCCAATCAGAAGTCATCAAAGTGGCAATGGGCTCATAGAGCCTCCGTGTGGTAAAGGTTAGGAGATATCTAATCAATGGAGGATGGAATTAAAATGATAGATTTAAAAAAGAAAAGGAGAAGGAGAAGGACAGCTAGAGCTACAACCACCCAAGAGCCAACAGCTAGGCTGCTACTTTATATTCTGAAGGAGAAGGAGAAGGACGGGCTACAACCACCAAGAGCCAACAGCTAGGCTGCTACTTTATATTCTGAAGGAGAAGGAGAAGGACGGGCTACAACCACCAAGAGCCAACAGCTAGGCTGCTACTTTATATTCTGAAGGAGAAGGAGAAGGACGGGCTACAACCACCAAGAGCCAACAGCTAGGCTGCTACTTTATATTCTGAAGGAGAAGGAGAAGGACGGGCTACAACCACCAAGAGCCAACAGCTAGGCTGCTACTTTATATTCTAAAAGGAGAAGGAGAAGGACGGGCTACAACCACCAAGAGCCAACAGCTAGGCTGCTACTTTATATTCTGAAGGAGAAGGAGAAGGACGGGCTACAACCACCAAGAGCCAACAGCTAGGCTGCTACTTTATATTCTGAAGGAGAAGGACGGGCTACTTTATATTCTGAAGGAGAAGGACGGGCTACAACCACCAAGAGCCAACAGCTAGGCTGCTACTTTATATTCTGAAGGAGAAGGAGAAGGACGGGCTACAACCACCAAGAGCCAACAGCTAGGCTGCTACTTTATATTCTGAAGGAGAAGGAGAAGGACGGGCTACAACCACCAAGAGCCAACAGCTAGGCTGCTACTTTATATTCTGAAGGAGAAGGAGAAGGACGGGCTACAACCACCAAGAGCCAACAGCTAGGCTGCTACTTTATATTCTGAAGGAGAAGGAGAAGGACGGGCTACAACCACCAAGAGCCAACAGCTAGGCTGCTACTTTATATTCTGAAGGAGAAGGAGAAGGACGGGCTACAACCACCAAGAGCCAACAGCTAGGCTGCTACTTTATATTCTAAATTAAAAGGAGAAGGAGAAGGACGGGCTACAACCACTTTATATTCAAGAGCCAACAGCTAGGCTGCTACTTTATATTCTGAAGGAGAAGGAGAAGGACGGGCTACAACCACCAAGAGCCAACAGCTAGGCTGCTACTTTATATTCTGAAGGAGAAGGACGGGCTACAACCACCAAGAGCCAACAGCTAGGCTGCTACTTTATATTCTGAAGGAGAAGGACGGGCTACAACCACCAAGAGCCAACAGCTAGGCTGCTACTTTATATTCTGAAGGAGAAGGAGAAGGACGGGCTACAACCACCAAGAGCCAACAGCTAGGCTGCTACTTTATATTCTGAAGGAGAAGGAGAAGGACGGGCTACAACCACCAAGAGCCAACAGCTAGGCTGCTACTTTATATTCTGAAGGAGAAGGAGAAGGACGGGCTACAACCACCAAGAGCCAACAGCTAGGCTGCTACTTTATATTCTGAAGGAGAAGGAGAAGGACGGGCTACAACCACCAAGAGCCAACAGCTAGGCTGCTACTTTATATTCTGAAGGAAAAGGAGAAGGAGAAGGACGGGCTACAACCACCAAGAGCCAACAGCTAGGCTGCTACTTTATATTCTGAAGGAGAAGGAGTAGGACGGGCTACAACCACCAAGAGCCAACAGCTAGGCTGCTACTTTATATTCTGAAGGAGAAGGAGAAGGACGGGCTACAACCACCAAGAGCCAACAGCTAGGCTGCTACTTTATATTCTAAATTGAGAAGGAGAAGGAGAAGGACGGGCTACAACCACCAAGAGCCAACAGCTAGGCTGCTACTTTATATTCTGAAGGAGAAGGAGAAGGACGGGCTACAACCACCAAGAGCCAACAGCTAGGCTGCTACTTTATATTCTAAATTAAAAGGAGAAGGAGAAGGACGGGCTACAACCACCAAGAGCCAACAGCTAGGCTGCTACTTTATATTCTGAAGGAGAAGGACGGGCTACAACCACCAAGAGCCAACAGCTAGGCTGCTACTTTATATTCTGAAGGAGAAGGACGGGCTACAACCACCAAGAGCCAACAGTTAGGCTGCTACTTTATATTCTGAAGGAGAAGGACGGGCTACAACCACCAAGAGCCAACAGCTAGGCTGCTACTTTATATTCTGAAGGAGAAGGAGAAGGACGGGCTACAACCACCAAGAGCCAACAGCTAGGCTGCTACTTTATATTCTGAAGGAGAAGGAGAAGGACGGGCTACAACCACCAAGAGCCAACAGCTAGGCTGCTACTTTATATTCTGAAGGAGAAGGAGAAGGACGGGCTACAACCACCAAGAGCCAACAGCTAGGCTGCTACTTTATATTCTGAAGGAGGAGAAGGACGGGCTACAACCACCAAGAGCCAACAGCTAGGCTGCTACTTTATATTCTGAAGGAGAAGGACGGGCTACAACCACCAAGAGCCAACAGCTAGGCTGCTACTTTATATTCTAAATTGAAGGAGAAGGACGGGCTACAACCACCAAGAGCCAACAGCTAGGCTGCTACTTTATATTCTGAAGGAGAAGGACGGGCTACAACCACCAAGAGCCAACAGCTAGGCTGCTACTTTATATTCTGAAGGAGAAGGAGAAGGACGGGCTACAACCACCAAGAGCCAACAGCTAGGCTGCTACTTTATATTCTGAAGGAGAAGGACGGGCTACAACCACCAAGAGCCAACAGCTAGGCTGCTACTTTATATTCTGAAGGAGAAGGACGGGCTACAACCACCAAGAGCCAACAGCTAGGCTGCTACTTTATATTCTGAAGGAGAAGGACGGGCTACAACCACCAAGAGCCAACAGCTAGGCTGCTACTTTATATTCTGAAGGAGAAGGAGAAGGACGGGCTACAACCACCAAGAGCCAACAGCTAGGCTGCTACTTTATATTCTGAAGGAGAAGGAGAAGGACGGGCTACAACCACCAAGAGCCAACAGCTAGGCTGCTACTTTATATTCTGAAGGAGAAGGAGAAGGACGGGCTACAACCACCAAGAGCCAACAGCTAGGCTGCTACATTATATTCTGAAGGAGAAAGAGAAGGACGGGCTACAACCACCAAGAGCCAACAGCTAGGCTGCTACTTTATATTCTGAAGGAGAAGGACGGGCTACAACCACCAAGAGCCAACAGCTAGGCTGCTACTTTATATTCTGAAGGAGAAGGAGAAGGACGGGCTACAACCACCAAGAGCCAACAGCTAGGCTGCTACTTTATATTCTGAATTAAAAGGAGAAGGACGGGCTACAACCACCAAGAGCCAACAGCTAGGCTGCTACTTTATATTCTGAAGGAGAAGGAGAAGGACGGGCTACAACCACCAAGAGCCAACAGCTAGGCTGCTACTTTATATTCTGAAGGAGAAGGAGAAGGACGGGCTACAACCACCAAGAGCCAACAGCTAGGCTGCTACTTTATATTCTGAAGGAGAAGGACGGGCTACAACCACCAAGAGCCAACAGCTAGGCTGCTACTTTATATTCTGAATTAAAAGGAGAAGGACGGGCTACAACCACCAAGAGCCAACAGCTAGGCTGCTACTTTATATTCTGAAGGAGAAGGAGAATGACGGGCTACAACCACCAAGAGCCAACAGTTAGGCTGCTACTTTATATTCTGAAGGAGAAGGAGAAGGACGGGCTACAACCACCAAGAGCCAACAGCTAGGCTGCTACTTTATATTCTGAAGGAGAAGGAGAAGGACGGGCTACAACCACCAAGAGCCAACAGCTAGGCTGCTACTTTATATTCTGAAGGAGAAGGAGAAGGACGGGCTACAACCACCAAGAGCCAACAGCTAGGCTGCTACATTATATTCTGAAGGAGAAGGAGAAGGACGGGCTACAACCACCAAGAGCCAACAGCTAGGCTGCTACTTTATATTCTGAAGGAGGAGAAGGACGGGCTACAACCACCAAGAGCCAACAGCTAGGCTGCTACTTTATATTCTGAAGGAGAAGGAGAAAGACGGGCTACAACCACCAAGAGCCAACAGCTAGGCTGCTACATTATATTCTGAAGGAGAAGGACGGGCTACAACCACCAAGAGCCAACAGCTAGGCTGCTACTTTATATTCTGAAGGAGAAGGAGAAGGACGGGCTACAACCACCAAGAGCCAACAGCTAGGCTGCTACTTTATATTCTAAATTAAAAGGAGAAGGAGAAGGACGGGCTACAACCACCAAGAGCCAACAGCTAGGCTGCTACTTTATATTCTGAAGGAGAAGGACGGGCTACAACCACCAAGAGCCAACAGCTAGGCTGCTACATTATATTCTGAAGGAGAAGGAGAAGAACGGGCTACAACCACCAAGAGCCAACAGCTAGGCTGCTACTTTATATTCTGAAGGAGAAGGACGGGCTACAACCACCAAGAGCCAACAGCTAGGCTGCTACTTTATATTCTGAAGGAGAAGGACGGGCTACAACCACCAAGAGCCAACAGCTAGGCTGCTACTTTATATTCTGAAGGAGAAGGACGGGCTACAACCACCAAGAGCCAACAGCTAGGCTGCTACTTTATATTCTGAAGGAGAATGACGGGCTACAACCACCAAGAGCCAACAGCTAGGCTGCTACTTTATATTCTGAAGGAGAAGGAGAAGGACGGGCTACAACCACCAAGAGCCAACAGCTAGGCTGCTACTTTATATTCTGAAGGAGAAGGACGGGCTACAACCACCAAGTGCCAACAGCGAGGCTGCTACATTATATTCTGAAGGAGAAAGAGACGGACGGGCTACAACCACCAAGAGCCAACAGCTAGGCTGCTACTTTATATTCTGAAGGAGAAGGACGGGCTACAACCACCAAGAGCCAACAGCTAGGCTGCTACTTTATATTCTGAAGGAGAAGGACGGGCTACAACCACCAAGAGCCAACAGCTAGGCTGCTACTTTATATTCTGAATTAAAAGGAGAAGGACGGGCTACAACCACCAAGAGCCAACAGTTAGGCTGCTACTTTATATTCTGAAGGAGAAGGAGAAGGACGGGCTACAACCACCAAGAGCCAACAGCTAGGCTGCTACTTTATATTCTGAAGGAGAAGGACGGGCTACATTATATTCTGAAGGAGAAGGACGGGCTACAACCACCAAGAGCCAACAGCTAGGCTGCTACTTTATATTCTGAAGGAGAAGGACGGGCTACAACCACCAAGAGCCAACAGCTAGGCTGCTACTTTATATTCTGAATTAAAAGGAGAAGGACGGGCTACAACCACCAAGAGCCAACAGCTAGGCTGCTACTTTATATTCTGAAGGAGAAGGAGAATGACGGGCTACAACCACCAAGAGCCAACAGTTAGGCTGCTACTTTATATTCTGAAGGAGAAGGAGAAGGACGGGCTACAACCACCAAGAGCCAACAGCTAGGCTGCTACTTTATATTCTGAAGGAGAAGGAGAATGACGGGCTACAACCACCAAGAGCCAACAACTAGGCTGCTACATTATATTCTGAAGGAGAAGGAGAAGGACGGGCTACAACCACCAAGAGCCAACAGCTAGGCTGCTACTTTATATTCTGAAGGAGAAGGACGGGCTACAACCACCAAGTGCCAACAGCGAGGCTGCTACATTATATTCTGAAGGAGAAAGAGACGGACGGGCTACAACCACCAAGAGCCAACAGCTAGGCTGCTACTTTATATTCTGAAGGAGAAGGACGGGCTACAACCACCAAGAGCCAACAGCTAGGCTGCTACTTTATATTCTGAAGGAGAAGGACGGGCTACAACCACCAAGAGCCAACAGCTAGGCTGCTACTTTATATTCTGAAGGAGAAGGACGGGCGACAACCACCAAGAGCCAACAGCTAGGCTGCTACTTTATATTCTGAAGGAGAAGGACGGGCTACAACCACCAAGAGCCAACAGCTAGGCTGCTACTTTATATTCTGAAGGAGAAGGACGGGCTACAACCACCAAGAGCCAACAGCGAGGCTGCGACTTTATATTCTGAAGGAGAAGGAGAAGGACGGGCTACAACCACCAAGAGCCAACAGCTAGGCTGCTACTTTATATTCTGAAGGAGAAGGACGGGCTACAACCACCAAGAGCCAACAGCTAGGCTGCTACTTTATATTCTGAAGGAGAAGGACGGGCTACAACCACCAAGAGCCAACAGCTAGGCTGCTACTTTATATTCTGAATTAAAAGGAGAAGGACGGGCTACAACCACCAAGAGCCAACAGCTAGGCTGCTACTTTATATTCTGAAGGAGAAGGAGAAGGACGGGCTACAACCACCAAGAGCCAACAGCTAGGCTGCTACTTTATATTCTGAAGGAGAAGGACGGGCTACATTATATTCTGAAGGAGAAGGACGGGCTACAACCACCAAGAGCCAACAGCTAGGCTGCTACTTTATATTCTGAAGGAGAAGGACGGGCTACAACCACCAAGAGCCAACAGCTAGGCTGCTACTTTATATTCTGAATTAAAAGGAGAAGGACGGGCTACAACCACCAAGAGCCAACAGCTAGGCTGCTACTTTATATTCTGAAGGAGAAGGAGAAGGACGGGCTACAACCACCAAGAGCCAACAGCTAGGCTGCTACTTTATATTCTGAAGGAGAAGGAGAAGGACGGGCTACAACCACCAAGAGCCAACAGCTAGGCTGCTACTTTATATTCTGAAGGAGAAGGACGGGCTACATTATATTCTGAAGGAGAAGGACGGGCTACAACCACCAAGAGCCAACAGCTAGGCTGCTACTTTATATTCTGAAGGAGAAGGACGGGCTACAACCACCAAGAGCCAACAGCTAGGCTGCTACTTTATATTCTGAAGGAGAAGGAGAAGGACGGGCTACAACCACCAAGAGCCAACAGCTAGGCTGCTACTTTATATTCTGAATTAAAAGGAGAAGGACGGGCTACAACCACCAAGAGCCAACAGCTAGGCTGCTACTTTATATTCTGAAGGAGAAGGACGGGCTACAACCACCAAGAGCCAACAGCTAGGCTGCTACTTTATATTCTGAAGGAGAAGGAGAAGGACGGGCTACAACCACCAAGAGCCAACAGCTAGGCTGCTACTTTATATTCTGATGGAGAAGGACGGGCTACAACCACCAAGAGCCAACAGCTAGGCTGCTACTTTATATTCTGAAGGAGAAGGACGGGCTACAACCACCAAGAGCCAACAGCTAGGCTGCTACTTTATATTCTGAAGGAGAAGGAGAAGGACGAGCTACAACCACCAAGAGCCAACAGCTAGGCTGCTACTTTATATTCTGAAGGAGAAGGACAGGCTACAACCACAAAGAGCCAACAGCTAGGCTGCTACTTTATATTCTGAAGGAGAAGGAGAAGGACGGGCTACAACCACCAAGAGCCAACAGCTAGGCTGCTACTTCATATTCTAAATGAAGGATGAGAAAGCTAATTCACTGCAGCCCTCAGTTAGCCTTGCTAGCTATCATTAGATCGGTCTTTCAAAGCTAATTCACTGCAGCCCTCAGTTAGCCTAGCTCGCTATCATTAGATCCGGTCTTTCAAAGCTAATTCACTGCAGCCCTCAGTTAGCCTTGCTAGCTATCATTAGATCCGGTCTTTCAAAGCTAATTCGTTAAAAACCCAAATAACTTCACAGATCTTCATTGTAAAGGGTTTAAACACGGTTTCCCTGCTTGTTCAATGAACCATAAACAATTAATGAACACGCGGTCGTTAAGACATTAACAGCTTACAGACGGTAGGCAATTAAGGTCACAGTTATGAACACCTAGTACACTAAAGAGGCCTTTCTACTGACTCTGAAAAACACCTAAAAGAAAGATGCCCAGTGTCCCTGCTCATCTGTTTGAATGTGCCTTAGGCATGCTGCAAGGAGGCATGAGGACTGCAGATGTGGCCAGGGCAATAAATTGCAATTCCCGTACTATGAGACGCCTAAGACAGCGCTACAGGGAGACAGGACAGACAGCTGATCGTCCTCGCAGTGGCAGACCTCCCCCTCCTCCTATGACAGATAATAGTATCCTATAACATGAGTCAGCATGGTTGGTTGCTGTCCCTCCCTCCCTCCCCCTCCTCCTATGACAGGTAATAGTATCCTATAACATGAGTCAGCATGGTTGGTTGCTGTCCCTCCCCCTCCTCCAATGACAGGTAATAGTATCCTATAACACGAGTCAGCATGGTTGGTTGCTGTCCCTCCCCCTTCCCCTCCTATGACAGGTAATAGTATCCTATAACATGAGTCAGCATGGTTGGTTGCAGTCTCCCTCCCTCATGCCTGCTCCCTGTTCCACTCGCTCACAGTATGGCCCCTCCCCCACCTGCTAGAGGCACCTCTCCCTCTCACGCTTTATCAGTTCTGGTTATTAAAGAGGCTTAACAAAAAGAGACTTCCCATGCTAATGCTAACAGTGGTTTTACAGTGCAGATCAATGGCATGATGCATGTTAATGCTAACAGTGGTTTTACAGTGCAGGTCAATGGCATGATGCTAGCCATGTTAATGCTAACAGTGGTTTTACAGTGCAGGTCAATGGCATGATGCTAGCCATGTTAATGCTAAGTGGTTTTACAGTGCAGGTCAATGGCATGATGCTAGCCATGCTAAATGCTAACTGCCTTGAAGGGTGTTCTATAAGCAGCTGACCAAAGCGACCACCCCACTTGGTTTTATAGTCAGTGGTAGTCCTGCCCTGCAGTGCTTCCAGTAGATCAGACAATAGAGGGAGGTCTATTCTGTTGACTCTTTGATGTCCTGGCAACATGCAAGTCTATAGAGAGGACTGTATTCATGTTATAATGAAGGGCATTTATACAGCACACATCAAACACACATCCGACCAGCCTGCAGGGTTCTTCAAACACACACACACACACACACACACACACACACACACACACACACACACACACACACACACACACACACACACACACACACACACACACACACACACACACACACACACACACACACACACACACACACACACACACACACCCTTTACTGGTCACCGGTGTGTGTTTGAGCTGAACCAGAGTATGTGAGCAGAGTTCAGAGGTCGGTAATCCTGCTTTTCCCTGCTCCGGTTTTCCAACCCTCACAGGAGAGCAGGCCAGCAGCAGAGGATGCTCCACAGGAGAGCAGGCTTTCCAGAGGATACCCCTCCTCACAGGAGAGCAGGCCAGCAGCAGAGGATACCCTCTCCTCACAGGAGAGCAGGCCAGCAGCAGAGGATACCCTCTCCTCACAGGAGAGCAGGCCAGGCAGAGGATAACCTCTCCTCATAGGAGAGCAGGCCAGCAGCAGAGGATACCCTCTCCTCACAGGAGAGCAGGCCAGCAGCAGAGGATACCCTCTCCTCACAGGAGAGCAGGCCCGCAGCAGAGGATACCCTCTCCTCAGAGGAGAGCAGGCCCGCAGCAGAGGATACCCTATCCTCACAGGAGAGCAGGCCAGCAGCAGAGGATACCCTATCCTTACAGGAGAGCAGGCCCGCAGCAGAGAATACCCTCTCCTCGCTCACAGAGCCATTGGAGATGCTAAACACCCTTCGGCCAACTCTTGCCAGGCTGGGCAGGGATGCTGAGATTTAAAAAAAAATGTCTGTAGGAAGGCCTAAAGGTTTTTATATAACCCAATCAAAACAGAGAGCTCCTTGAAGAGGTCATATGTCAGGCCATCCAGGACCTCTATACCAGGCGGTGTCAGAGGAAAGCCCTAAAAATGGTCAAAGACTCCAGTCACCCAAGTCATAGACTGTTCTCTCTGCTACCGCACAGCAAGCGGTACCGGAGTCCCAAGTCTAGGTCCAAGAGGCTTCTAAACAGCTTCTACCCCCAAGGCATAAGACTCCTGAACATCTAGTCAAATGTCTACCCAGACTATTTGCATTGCCCCCCCCTCTCCCCCTCTTCACATCACTGCTACGCTCTGTTATTATCTATGCAGTCACTTTAACTCTACCTACATGTACATATTACCTCAATTAACATTGACTCTGTACCGGTACCCCCTTTATATAGCCTCCACATTGACTCTGTACCGGTACCCCCTGTATATAGCCTCCACATTGACTCTGTACCGGTACCCCCTGTATATAGCCTCCACATTGACTCTATACCGGTACCCCCTTTATATAGCCTCCACATTGACTCTGTACCGGTACCCCCTGTATATAGTCTCCACATTGACTCTATACCGGTACCCCCTTTATATAGCCTCCACATTGACTCTGTACCGGTACCCCCTGTATATAGCCTCCACATTGACTCTGTACCGGTACCCCCTGTATATAGCCTCCACATTGACTCTGTACCGGTACCCCCTGTATATAGCCTCCACATTGACTCTGTACTGGTACCCCCTGTATATAGCCTCCACATTGACTCTGTACCGGTACCCCCTGTATATAGCCTCCACATTGACTCTGTACCGGTACCCCCTGTATATAGCCTCCACATTGACTCTATACCGGTACCCCCTTTATATAGCCTCCACATTGACTCTGTACCGGTACCCCCTGTATATAGTCTCCACATTGACTCTATACCGGTACCCCCTTTATATAGCCTCCACATTGACTCTGTACCAGTACCCCCTGTATATAGCCTCCACATTGACTCTGTACCGGTACCCCCTGTATATAGCCTCCACATTGACTCTGTACTGGTACCCCCTGTATATAGTCTCCACACTGACTCTGTACCGGTACCCCCTGTATATAGCCTCCACATTGACTCTGTACCGGTACCCCCTGTATATAGCCTCCACATTGACTCTGTACCGGTACCCCCTGTATATAGCCTCCACATTGACTCTGTACCCCCTGTATATAGCCTCCACATTGACTCTATATACAGGGTGTTACGGTACAGTCTCCACATTGACTCTGCACCCCCTGAATATAGCCTCCACATTGACTCTGCACCCCCTGTATATAGCCTCCACATTGACTCTGCACCCTCTGTATATAGTCTCTGTACCGTAATACCCTGTATATAGTCTCTGTACCGTAATACCCTGTATATAGTCTCTGTACCGTAATACCCTGTATATAGTCTCTGTACCGTAATACCCTGTATATAGCCTACCCTGTATATAGCCTCTACCGTAATACCCTGTATATACCCTGTATATACCCTGCCTCTGTACCGTAATACCCTGTATATAGCCTAATACCCTGTATATAGCCTCTGTACCGTAATACCCTGTATATAGCCTCTGTACCGTAATACCCTGTATATAGCCTCTGTACCGTAATACCCTGTATATAGCCTCTGTACCGTAATACCCTGTATATAGTCTCTGTACCGTAATACCCTGTATATAGCCTCTGTACCGTAATACCCTGTATATAGTCTCTGTACCGTAATACCCTGTATATAGCCTCTGTACCGTAATACCCTGTATATAGTCTCTGTACCGTAATACCCTGTTTATAGTCTCTGTACCGTAATACCCTGTATATAGCCTCTGTACCGTAATACCCTGTATATAGTCTCTGTACCGTAATACCCTGTATATAGTCTCTGTACCGTAATACCCTGTATATAGCCTCTGTACCGTAATACCCTGTATATAGCCTCTGTACCGTAATACCCTGTATATAGCCTCTGTACCATAATACCCTGTATATAGCCTCTGTACCGTAATACCCTGTATATAGCCTCTGTACCGTAATACCCTGTATATAGTCTCTGTACCGTAATACCCTGTATATAGCCTCTGTACCGTAATACCCTGTATATAGTCTCTGTACCGTAATACCCTGTATATAGCCTCTGTACCGTAATACCCTGTATATAGCCTCTGTACCGTAATACCCTGTATATAGCCTCTGTACCGTAATACCCTGTATATAGTCTCTGTTATTTCACTGCTGCTCTTTAATTACTTGTTACTTTTTATTTTATTTAACTAGGCAAGTCAGTTCAGATTCTTATTTACAATGACAGCATACCGAGGAACAGTGGGTTAACTGGTCTAGGAACAGTGGGTTAACTGGTCTAGGAACAGTGGGGTTAACTGGTCTAGGAACAGTGGGGTTAACTGGTCTAGGAACAGTGGGTTAACTGGTCTAGGAACAGTGGGTTAACTGGTCTAGGAACAGTGGGTTAACTGGTCTAGGAACAGTGGGTTAACTGGTCTAGGAACAGTGGGGTTAACTGGTCTAGGAACAGTGGGTTAACTGGTCTAGGAATAGTGTGTTAACTGGTCTAGGAACAGTGGGTTAACTGGTCTAGGAATAGTGTGTTAACTGGTCTAGGAACAGTGGGGTTAACTGGTCTAGGAACAGTGGGGTTAACTGCCTTGTTCAGGGGCAGAACGACAGATTTTTACCTTGTCAACTCTGAGATTCGATCTTGCAACCTTTCGGTTACTGGCCCAACGATGTAACCACTAGGCTGACCACTAGGCTGCCTGCCTCCTCTAACCACTAGGCTGCCTGCCTCCTCTAACCACTAGGCCGCCTGCCTCCTCTAACCACTAGGCCGCCTGCCTCCTCTAACCACTAGGCCGCCTGCCTCCTCTAACCACTAGGCCGCCTGCCTCCTCTAACCACTAGGCCGCCTGCCTCCTCTAACCACTAGGCCGCCTGCCTCCTCTAACCACTAGGCCGCCTGCCTCCTCTAACCACTAGGCCGCCTGCCTCCTCTAACCACTAGGCCGCCTGCCTCCTCTAACCACTAGGCCGCCTGCCTGCCTGCCTCCTCTAACCACTAGGCCGCCTGCCTCCTCTAACCACTAGGCCGCCTGCCTCCTCTAACCACTAGGCCGCCTGCCTCCTCTAACCACTAGGCCGCCTGCCTCCTCTAACCACTAGGCCGCCTGCCTCCTCTAACCACTAGGCCGCCTGCCTCCTCTAACCACTAGGCCGCCTGCCTCCTCTAACCAACCACTAGGCCGCCTGCCTCCTCTAACCACTAGGCCGCCTGCCTCCTCTAACCACTAGGCCGCCTGCCTCCTCTAACCACTAGGCCGCCTGCCTCCTCTAACCACTAGGCCGCCTGCCTCCCTAACCACTAGGCCGCCTGCCTCCCTAACCACTAGGCCGCCTGCCTCCTCTAACCACTAGGCCGCCTGCCTCCTGTAACCACTAGGCTGCCTGCCGGGACTCGTAAGGAAGCATTTCACTATAAAGAAGCATTTCACTGTAAGGTCTACACCAGTTGTATTCAGCGCATGTGACAAATAATTTGTATAGCCTCACACCTCTAATCTGACCTGAGATCAGTGTGTGTAGCCTGTGGGCAGGATAAAGCCCATCTCAGTGTGGTCGAGCCTCACACCACTAATCTGACCTGAGATTAGTGTGTGTAGCCTGTGGGCAGGATAAAGCCCATCTCAGTGTGAAAGAGTTCTCTCTTATCTACAGTAGCCCTCCTTCTCGCTCTCTTCTCTCCCCCCCCCTCTCCTCTCTCCCCCCTCTCCCTATCTCCCCCCCCCCTCTCTCCTCCCATCTGCAGTGGAAGGTGTCAGAGCTAGAGGTGTTTGTCAGACCAGGGGACATCCCATCTGCAGTGGAAGGTGTCAGAGCTAGAGGTGTTTGTCAGACCAGGAGACATCCCGAAAAGCCCGTATTCTCACTAAAATTCGAAATCAAAGAGCCAAAAGATCCATAGTATGGCCATCTTAAAACAATTCCATATGTTAGCTCAGTAACATGGCCAGACTGGACCATCTTAAAACAATTCCATATGTTAGTTTAGTAACCTGGCCAGATTGGGCCATCTTAAAACAATTCCATATGTTAGCTCAGTAACCTGGCCAGATTGGACGATATGTTAACAACTCCATATGTTAGCTCAGTAACATGGCCAGATTGGACCATCTTAAAACAATTCCACATGTTAGTTTAGTAACCTGGCCAGATTGGGCCATCTTAAAACAATTCCATATGTTATCTCAGTAACCTGGCCAGATTGGACCATCTTAAAACAATTCCATATGTTAGCTCAGTAACCTGGCCAGATTGGACCATCTTAAAACAATTCCATATGTTAGTTTAGTAACCTGCCCAGATTGGACGATATGTTAACAACTCCATATGTTAGCTCAGTAACATGGCCAGACTGGACCATCTTAAAACAATTCCATTTGTTAGCTCAGTAACCTGGCCAGATTGGAGCATCTTAAAACAATTCCATATGTTATCTCAGTAACCTGGCCAGATTGGACCATCTTAAAACAATTCCATATGTTAGCTCAGTAACCTGGCCAGATTGGACCATCTTAAAACAATTCCGTATGTTAGCTCAGTAACCTGGCCAGATTGGACCATCTTAAAACAATTCCATTTGTTAGTTTAGTAACCTGCCCAGATTGGACGATATGTTAACAACTCCATATGTTAGCTCAGTAACCTGGCCAGATTGGACCATCTTAAAACAATTCCATTTGTTAGTTTAGTAACCTGGCCAGATTGGACAATATGTTAACAACTCCATATGTTAGCTCAGTAACATGGCCAGACTGGACCATCTTAAAACAATTTCATATGTTAGCTCAGTAACCTGGCCAGATTGGACCATCTTAAAACAATTCCATATGTTAGCTCAGTAACCTGGCTAGATTGGACCATCTTAAAACAATTCCATATGTTAGCTAAGTAACATGGCCAGATTGGACGATATGTTAACAATTCCATATGTTAGCTCAGTAACCTGGCCAGATTGGACCATCTTAAAACAATTCCATATGTTAGCTCATCAACCTGGCCAGATTGGACCATCTTAAAACAATTCCATTTGTTAGTTTAGTAACCTGCCCAGATTGGACGATATGTTAACAATTCCATATGTTAGCTCAGTAACCTGGCCAGATTGGACCATCTTAAAACAATTCCATATGTTAGCTCAGTAACATGGCCAGATTGGACCATCTTAAAACAATTCCATATGTTAGCTCAGTAACCTGGCCAGACTGGACCATCTTAAAACAATTCCATATGTTAGCTCAGTAACCTGGCCAGACTGGACCATCTTAAAACAATTCCATATGTTAGCTCAGTAACCTGGCCAGATTGTGATTTACAGAACTGAAGCTAATGGTACATTCTGCGATTGGCCTGCGAGGCTCCGTCAGCCGACAAGTCAACTGCAGCTGTGTTTTTGATCATGTGGCAGCAGCCAAGCCTCTCTCAATGTTTCAGAGTGAAGAGAAAGGTAGCCTAGCAGTTGTTGAGCGTTCGGCCGAAAGGTCGCTGGTTCGAATCCCAGAGACGACTTGGTTAAACATCTGTCAATGTGCCCTTGAGCAATGCACTTAACCCGAATCTCTCCTGTAAATCACATCTCCTAAATGACTCAAATTATTTCAGATGTCACGTAAACGAGATGATGAGGGAAACATTCTTCCCAAACAGAGAGTACACAGTGGCAGAATACCTGACCACTGTGACTGACCCTAAACAGAGAGTACACAGTGGCAGAATACCTGACCACTGTGACTGACCCTAAACAGAGAGTACACAGTGGCAGAATACCTGACCACTGTGACTGACCCTAAACAGAGAGGACACAGTGGCAGAATACCTGACCACTGTGACTGACCCTAAACAGAGAGTGGCAGAATACCTGACCACTGTGACTGACCCTAAACAGAGAGTGGCAGAATACCTGACCACTGTGACTGACCCTAAACAGAGAGGACACAGTGGCAGAATACCTGACCACTGTGACTGACCCTAAACAGAGAGTGGCAGAATACCTGACCACTGTGACTGACCCTAAACAGAGAGTGGCAGAATACCTGACCACTGTGACTGACCCTAAACAGAGAGGACACAGTGCCAGAATACCTGACCACTGTGACTGACCCTAAACAGAGAGTGGCAGAATACCTGACCACTGTGACTGACCCTAAACAGAGAGTGGCAGAATACCTGACCACTGTGACTGACCCTAAACAGAGAGGACACAGTGCCAGAATACCTGACCACTGTGACTGGCCCTAAACAGAGAGTGGCAGAATACCTGACCACTGTGACTGACCCTAAACAGAGAGTACACAGTGGCAGAATACCTGACCACTGTGACTGAACCTAAACAGAGAGTGGCAGAATACCTGACCACTGTGACTGACCCTAAACAGAGAGTACACAGTGGCAGAATACCTGACCACTGTGACTGACCCTAAACAGAGAGGACACAGTGGCAGAATACCTGACCACTGTGACTGAACCTAAACAGAGAGTACACAGTGGCAGAATACCTGACCACTGTGACTGACCCTAAACAGAGAGTGGCAGAATACCTGACCACTGTGACTGACCCTAAACAGAGAGGACACAGTGGTAGAATACCTGACCACTGTGACTGACCCTAAACAGAGAGGACACAGTGGCAGAATACCTGACCACTGTGACTGAACCTAAACAGAGAGTACACAGTGGCAGAATACCTGACCACTGTGACTGACCCTAAACAGAGAGTGGCAGAATACCTGACCACTGTGACTGACCCTAAACAGAGAGGACACAGTGGTAGAATACCTGACCACTGTGACTGACCCTAAACAGAGAGTACACAGTGGCAGAATACCTGACCACTGTGACTGACCCTAAACAGAGAGTGGCAGAATACCTGACCACTGTGACTGACCCTAAACAGAGAGGACACAGTGGCAGAATACCTGACCACTGTGACTGACCCTAAACAGAGAGTGGCAGAATACCTGACCACTGTGACTGACCCTAAACAGAGAGTACACAGTGGTAGAATACCTGACCACTGTGACTGACCCTAAACAGAGAGTGGTAGAATACCTGACCACTGTGACTGAACCTAAACAGAGAGTGGCAGAATACCTGACCACTGTGACTGACCCTAAACAGAGAGGACACAGTGGCAGAATACCTGACCACTGTGACTGACCCTAAACAGAGAGTGGCAGAATACCTGACCACTGTGACTGACCCTAAACAGAGAGTACACAGTGGCAGAATACCTGACCACTGTGACTGACCCTAAACAGAGAGGACACAGTGGCAGAATACCTGACCACTGTGACTGACCCAAACTTAAGGAAAGCTTTGACTATGTACAGACTCAGTGAGCATAGCCTTGCTATTGAGAAAGGCCGCCGTAGGCAGACATGGCTCTAAAGAGAAGACAGGCTATGTGCTCACTGCCCACAAAATGAGGTGGAAACTGAGCTGCACTTCCTAACCTCCTGCCCAATGTATGACCATATTAGAGACACATATTTCCACGAGAAAAGGGCAACCAGTGAAAAACAAACACCATTGTAAATACATCCCATATTTATGTTGATTTATTTTCCCTTTTGTACTTTAACTATTTGCACATCATTACAACACCTTATGTAGATATATACTGCATATAGACATAATATCACATCTGAAATGTCTTTATGGAACTGAGTGTAATGTTTAATGTTCATTTCATTTTTGTTTATAGTCTAGTTCACTTGCTTTGGCGATGTTAACATACGTTTCCCAATACAGCCCTTGAATTGAATTGAATTGAATTGAGAGAAAGAGAGAGAGGGCTGAATAGGGATTGTTATTCTATTGGGTGTCTGAATAGAGCAGGACAGGTACCCCCTCTCTGACATTAGACAGGCCGTTGTGATGCAGATTAGACAGGCTGGGGGAGGGGAGGGGGAGAGGGGTACCTGTGATGTAGATCACTCTATAGACAGGCTGGGGGGGGGGAGGGGGTACCTGTGATGTAGATCACTCTATAGACAGGCTGGGGGAGGGGGAGGGGAGTACCTGTGATGTAGATCACTCTATAGACAGGCTGGGGAGGGGAGAGGGGTACCTGTGATGTAGATCACTCTATAGACAGGCTGGGGGAGGGGAGAGGGGTACCTGTGATGTAGATCACTCTATAGACAGGCTGGGGGAGGGGAGGGGAGAGGGGCACCTGTGATGTAGATCACTCTATAGACAGGCTGGGGGAGGGGGAGAGGGGTACCTGTGATGTAGATCACTCTATAGACAGGCTGGGGGGGGGAGGGGAGGGGGAGAGGGTTACCTGTGATGTAGATCACTCTATAGACAGGCTGGGGGAGGGGGAGAGGGGTACCTGTGATGTAGATCACTCTATAGACAGGCTGGGGGAGGGGAGGGGGAGAGGGGCACCTGTGATGTAGATCACTCTATAGACAGGCTGGGGGGGGGGAGGGGGTACCTGTGATGTAGATCACTCTATAGACAGGCTGGGGGGGGAGGGGAGGGGGTACCTGTGATGTAGATCACTCTATAGACAGGCTGGGGGAGGGGGAGGGGGACCTGTGGGGAGGCTGGGGGGGGGAGGGGTACCTGTGATGTAGATCACTCTATAGACAGGCTGGGGGGGGGGGGAGGGGGAGAGGGGTACCTGTGATGTAGATCACTCTATAGACAGGCTGGGGAGGGGGAGGGGTACCTGTGATGTAGATCACTCTATAGACAGGCTGGGGGAGGGGGAGGGGGTACCTGTGATGTAGATCACTCTATAGACAGGCTGGGGGGGAGGGGAGGGGGAGAGGGGCACCTGTGATGTAGATCACTCTATAGACAGGCTGGGGAGGGGGAGGGGAGGGGGTACCTGTGATGTAGATCACTCTATAGACAGGCTGGGGGAGGGGGAGAGGGGTACCTGTGATGTAGATCACTCTATAGACAGGCTGGGGGAGGGGAGGGGAGAGGGGTACCTGTGATGTAGATCACTCTATAGACAGGCTGGGGGAGGGAGGGGGAGGGGTACCTGTGATGTAGATCACTCTATAGACAGGCTGGGGGAGGGGAGGGGGTACCTGTGATGTAGATCACTCTATAGACAGGCTGGGGGGGGAGGGGAGAGGGGTACCTGTGATGTAGATCACTCTATAGACAGGCTGGGGGGGGGGGGGGGGGTACCTGTGATGTAGATCACTCTATAGACAGGCTGGGGGAGGGGAGGGGGAGGGGGTACCTGTGATGTAGATCACTCTATAGACAGGCTGGGGAGGGGAGGGGAGAGGGGTACCTGTGATGTAGATCACTCTATAGACAGGCTGGGGGAGGGAGGGGAGAGGGGTACCTGTGATGTAGATCACTCTATAGACAGGCTGGGGGGGGGAGGGGAGAGGGGTACCTGTGATGTAGATCACTCTATAGACAGGCTGGGGGAGGGGGAGGGGGTACCTGTGATGTAGATCACTCTATAGACAGGCTGGGGGGGGAGGGGAGGGGGTACCTGTGATGTAGATCACTCTATAGACAGGCTGGGGGAGGGGGGGGGGTACCTGTGATGTAGATCACTCTATAGACAGGCTGGGGGAGGGGAGGGGGAGGGGTACCTGTGATGTAGATCACTCTATAGACAGGCTGGGGGAGGGGAGGGAGGGGGTACCTGTGATGTAGATCACTCTATAGACAGGCTGGGGAGGGGGGGGAGGGGGAGAGGGGTACCTGTGATGTAGATCACTCTATAGACAGGCTGGGGGGGGGAGGGGGGGAGGGGTACCTGTGATGTAGGACAGGCTGGGGGGGGAGAGGGGTACCTGTGATGTAGATCACTCTATAGACAGGCTGGGGGAGGGAGGGGGTACCTGTGATGTAGATCACTCTATAGACAGGCTGGGGGAGGGGAGGGGGAGAGGGGTACCTGTGATGTAGATCACTCTATAGACAGGCTGGGGGAGGGGGAGGGGGGTACCTGTGATGTAGATCACTCTATAGACAGGCTGGGGGAGGGGAGAGGGGTACCTGTGATGTAGATCACTCTATAGACAGGCTGGGGGAGGGGAGAGGGGTACCTGTGATGTAGATCACTCTATAGACAGGCTGGGGAGGGGGAGAGGGGTACCTGTGATGTAGATCACTCTATAGACAGGCTGGGGGAGGGGAGGGGGGGTACCTGTGATGTAGATCACTCTATAGACAGGCTGGGGGGGGGAGGGGAGAGGGGTACCTGTGATGTAGATCACTCTATAGACAGGCTGGGGAGGGGAGGGGAGGGGGGAGAGGGGTACCTGTGATGTAGATCACTCTATAGACAGGCTGGGGGAGGGGGAGGGGGTACCTGTGATGTAGATCACTCTATAGACAGGCTGGGGGAGGGGGAGAGGGGTACCTGTGATGTAGATCACTCTATAGACAGGCTGGGGGAGGGGAGGGGGTACCTGTGATGTAGATCACTCTATAGACAGGCTGGGGGGAGGGGGAGAGGGGTACCTGTGATGTAGATCACTCTATAGACAGGCTGGGGGGGGGAGGGGAGGGGAGAGGGGTACCTGTGATGTAGATCACTCTATAGACAGGCTGGGGGAGGGGGGGTGGAGGAGGGGGGGGGGGTACCTGTGATGTAGATCACTCTATAGACAGGCTGGGGGGGGGAGGGGAGGGGGAGAGGGGTACCTGTGATGTAGATCACTCTATAGACAGGCTGGGGGAGGGGGAGGGGGGTACCTGTGATGTAGATCACTCTATAGACAGGCTGGGGGGGGAGGGGGGGGGTACCTGTGATGTAGATCACTCTATAGACAGGCTGGGGGAGGGGGGGGGAGGGGAGAGGGGTACCTGTGATGTAGATCACTCTATAGACAGGCTGGGGAGGGGTACCTGTGATGTAGATCACTCTATAGACAGGCTGGGGGGGGGGAGGGGGGGGTACCTGTGATGTAGATCACTCTATAGACAGGCTGGGGGAGGGGGAGGGGAGGGGGTACCTGTGATGTAGATCACTCTATAGACAGGCTGGGGGGGGAGGGGGAGAGGGGTACCTGTGATGTAGATCACTCTATAGACAGGCTGGGGAGGGGGGGGGTACCTGTGATGTAGATCACTCTATAGACAGGCTGGGGGAGGGGGGGAGGGGGTACCTGTGATGTAGATCACTCTATAGACAGGCTGGGGGGGGGAGGGGAGGGGAGAGGGGTACCTGTGATGTAGATCACTCTATAGACAGGCTGGGGGGGGGAGGGGAGGGGGTACCTGTGATGTAGATCACTCTATAGACAGGCTGGGGGAGGGGGAGGGGGTACCTGTGATGTAGATCACTCTATAGACAGGCTGGGGGAGGGGAGGGGGTACCTGTGATGTAGATCACTCTATAGACAGGCTGGGGGGGGAGGGGGAGAGGGGTACCTGTGATGTAGATCACTCTATAGACAGGCTGGGGGAGGGGGAGAGGGGTACCTGTGATGTAGATCACTCTATAGACAGGCTGGGGGAGGGGGAGGGGGTACCTGTGATCACTCTATAGACAGGCTGGGGGGAGGGGAGATCTGTGATGTAGATCTATAGACAGGCTGGGGGGAGGGGAGGGGGTACCTGTGATGTAGATCACTCTATAGACAGGCTGGGGGAGAGGGGGAGGGGTACCTGTGATGTAGATCACTCTATAGACAGGCTGGGGGAGGGGAGAGGGGTACCTGTGATGTAGATCACTCTATAGACAGGCTGGGGGAGGGGAGGGGGTACCTGTGATGTAGATCACTCTATAGACAGGCTGGGGGAGGGGGGAGGGGAGGGGGGAGGGGGTACCTGTGATGTAGATCACTCTATAGACAGGCTGGGGGAGGGGAGAGGGGTACCTGTGATGTAGATCACTCTATAGACAGGCTGGGGGGAGGGGGGGGGTACCTGTGATGTAGATCACTCTATAGACAGGCTGGGGGAGGGGGAGGGGGTACCTGTGATGTAGATCACTCTATAGACAGGCTGGGGGAGGGGAGGGGGGGAGGGGGTACCTGTGATGTAGATCACTCTATAGACAGGCTGGGGGGGGGAGGGGAGGGGGAGGGGGTACCTGTGATGTAGATCACTCTATAGACAGGCTGGGGGAGAGGGAGGGGGTACCTGTGATGTAGATCACTCTATAGACAGGCTGGGGGGGGGAGGGGGGGAGAGGGGGTACCTGTGATGTAGATCACTCTATAGACAGGCTGGGGGGGAGGGGGAGGGGGACCTGTGATGTAGATCACTCTATAGACAGGCTGGGGGAGGGGGAGAGGGGTACCTGTGATGTAGATCACTCTATAGACAGGCTGGGGGGGGGAGAGGGGTACCTGTGATGTAGATCACTCTATAGACAGGCTGGGGGGGAGGGGAGGGGGAGAGGGGTACCTGTGATGTAGATCACTCTATAGACAGGCTGGGGGGGGAGGGGGTACCTGTGATGTAGATCACTCTATAGACAGGCTGGGGGGGAGGGGGAGAGGGGTACCTGTGATGTAGATCACTCTATAGACAGGCTGGGGGGGGAGGGGGAGGGGGTACCTGTGATGTAGATCACTCTATAGACAGGCTGGGGGAGGGGGGGGAGGGGGTACCTGTGATGTAGATCACTCTATAGACAGGCTGGGGGAGGGGGGGGAGAGGGGTACCTGTGATGTAGATCACTCTATAGACAGGCTGGGGGAGGGGGGGGAGGGGGAGAGGGGTACCTGTGATGTAGATCACTCTATAGACAGGCTGGGGGAGGGGGGAGAGGGGTACCTGTGATGTAGATCACTCTATAGACAGGCTGGGGGAGGGGGGGGGGGGGTACCTGTGATGTAGATCACTCTATAGACAGGCTGGGGGAGGGGAGAGGGGTACCTGTGATGTAGATCACTCTATAGACAGGCTGGGGGAGGGGGAGGGGGTACCTGTGATGTAGATCACTCTATAGACAGGCTGGGGGGGGGAGGGAGGGGGTACCTGTGATGTAGATCACTCTATAGACAGGCTGGGGGAGGGGGAGGGGAGGGGAGGGGAGAGGGGTACCTGTGATGTAGATCACTCTATAGACAGGCTGGGGGAGGGGGGGAGGGGGTACCTGTGATGTAGATCACTCTATAGACAGGCTGGGGGAGGGGGGAGGGGAGGGGGGTACCTGTGATGTAGATCACTCTATAGACAGGCTGGGGGAGGGGGGGAGAGGGGTACCTGTGATGTAGATCACTCTATAGACAGGCTGGGGGGGAGGGGAGGGGGTACCTGTGATGTAGATCACTCTATAGACAGGGGGGGGGGGGAGGGGGTACCTGTGATGTAGATCACTCTATAGACAGGCTGGGGGAGGGGAGGGGGTACCTGTGATGTAGATCACTCTATAGACAGGCTGGGGAGGGGAGGGGGGAGGGGGTACCTGTGATGTAGATCACTCTATAGACAGGCTGGGGGAGGGAGACAGGGGCTGTGGGATCACTCTATAGACAGGGGGGGGAGGGGGGAGGGGGTACCTGTGATGTAGATCACTCTATAGACAGGCTGGGGAGGGGAGGGGGGACCTGTGATGTAGATCACTCTATAGACAGGCTGGGGGAGGGGAGGGGACCTGTGATGTAGATCACTCTATAGACAGGCTGGGGGAGGGGGAGGGGGAGGGGACAGGCTGGGGGAGGGGGGGGGTACCTGTGATGTAGATCACTCTATAGACAGGCTGGGGGGAGGGGAGGGGGGTACCTGTGATGTAGATCTCTCTATAGACAGGCTGGGGGAGGGGAGGGGGAGGGGGTACCTGTGATGTAGATCACTCTATAGACAGGCTGGGGGAGGGAGGGGAGGGGGTACCTGTGATGTAGATCACTCTATAGACAGGCTGGGGGAGGGGAGGGGGTACCTGTGATGTAGATCACTCTATAGACAGGCTGGGGGAGGGGAGAGGGGTACCTGTGATGTAGATCACTCTATAGACAGGCTGGGGAGGGGGAGGGGGTACCTGTGATGTAGATCACTCTATAGACAGGCTGGGGGAGGGGAGGGGGTACCTGTGATGTAGATCACTCTATAGACAGGCTGGGGGGGAGGGGGAGAGGGGTACCTGTGATGTAGATCACTCTATAGACAGGCTGGGGGAGGGGAGGGGGTACCTGTGATGTAGATCACTCTATAGACAGGCTGGGGGGAGGGGAGGGGGTACCTGTGATGTAGATCACTCTATAGACAGGCTGGGGGGAGGGGGAGAGGGGTACCTGTGATGTAGATCACTCTATAGACAGGCTGGGGGAGGGGAGGGGAGGGGGAGGGGTACCTGTGATGTAGATCACTCTATAGACAGGCTGGGGGAGGGGAGGGGGTACCTGTGATGTAGATCACTCTATAGACAGGCTGGGGGGGGGGTACCTGTGATGTAGATCACTCTATAGACAGGCTGGGGGGGGGGGGGGGGTACCTGTGATGTAGATCACTCTATAGACAGGCTGGGGGAGGGGAGGGGGTACCTGTGATGTAGATCACTCTATAGACAGGCTGGGGGGGGGGGGGAGAGGGGTACCTGTGATGTAGATCACTCTATAGACAGGCTGGGGGGGGGGGGGGGGGGAGAGGGTACCTGTGATGTAGATCACTCTATAGACAGGCTGGGGGGGGAGGGGAGGGGAGGGGGGTACCTGTGATGTAGATCACTCTATAGACAGGCTGGGGGAGGGGAGGGGGTACCTGTGATGTAGATCACTCTATAGACAGGCTGGGGGGGGGGGAGGGGGTACCTGTGATGTAGATCACTCTATAGACAGGCTGGGGGGGAGGGGAGGGGGTACCTGTGATGTAGATCACTCTATAGACAGGCTGGGGGAGGGGGAGAGGGGTACCTGTGATGTAGATCACTCTATAGACAGGCTGGGGGAGGGGGAGGGGGTACCTGTGATGTAGATCACTCTATAGACAGGCTGGGGGGAGGGGAGGGGGGTACCTGTGATGTAGATCACTCTATAGACAGGCTGGGGGGGAGGGGAGGGGGTACCTGTGATGTAGATCACTCTATAGACAGGCTGGGGGAGGGGAGGGGGAGGGGGTACCTGTGATGTAGATCACTCTATAGACAGGCTGGGGGGAGGGGAGGGGGTACCTGTGATGTAGATCACTCTATAGACAGGCTGGGGGGGAGGGGGAGGGGGTACCTGTGATGTAGATCACTCTATAGACAGGCTGGGGGAGGGGAGGGGAGGGGGTACCTGTGATGTAGATCACTCTATAGACAGGCTGGGGAGGGGGAGGGGAGGGGGAGAGGGGTACCTGTGATGTAGATCACTCTATAGACAGGCTGGGGGGGGAGGGGGGAGGGGTACCTGTGATGTAGATCACTCTATAGACAGGCTGGGGGGAGGGAGGGGGTACCTGTGATGTAGATCACTCTATAGACAGGCTGGGGGAGGGGAGGGGGAGGGGGTACCTGTGATGTAGATCACTCTATAGACAGGCTGGGGGAGGGGAGGGGGGGGGGTACCTGTGATGTAGATCACTCTATAGACAGGCTGGGGGGGGGAGGGGTACCTGTGATGTAGATCACTCTATAGACAGGCTGGGGGAGGGGGAGGGGTACCTGTGATGTAGATCACTCTATAGACAGGCTGGGGAGGGGGGGGAGAGGGGTACCTGTGATGTAGATCACTCTATAGACAGGCTGGGGGAGGGGAGAGGGGGTACCTGTGATGTAGATCACTCTATAGACAGGCTGGGGGAGGGGGAGGGGGTACCTGTGATGTAGATCACTCTATAGACAGGCTGGGGGAGGGGGAGGGGAGGGGGTACCTGTGATGTAGATCACTCTATAGACAGGCTGGGGGGGGGAGGGAGGGGTACCTGTGATGTAGATCACTCTATAGACAGGCTGGGGGAGAGGGGGTACCTGTGATGTAGATCACTCTATAGACAGGCTGGGGGAGGGGGAGGGGGTACCTGTGATGTAGATCACTCTATAGACAGGCTGGGGGAGGGGGGAGAGGGGTACCTGTGATGTAGATCACTCTATAGACAGGCTGGGGGGGGGGGAGAGGGGTACCTGTGATGTAGATCACTCTATAGACAGGCTGGGGGAGGGGGAGGGGGTACCTGTGATGTAGATCACTCTATAGACAGGCTGGGGAGGGGAGGGGGTACCTGTGATGTAGATCACTCTATAGACAGGCTGGGGGAGGGGAGGGGGACACCTGTGATGTAGATCACTCTATAGACAGGCTGGGGGAGGGGGGGGAGGGGTACCTGTGATGTAGATCACTCTATAGACAGGCTGGGGGAGGGGGGGAGGGGGTACCTGTGATGTAGATCACTCTATAGACAGGCTGGGGGAGGGGAGGGGGAGGGAGGGGGTACCTGTGATGTAGATCACTCTATAGACAGGCTGGGGGAGGGGGAGGGGGTACCTGTGATGTAGATCACTCTATAGACAGGCTGGGGGGAGGGGGGAGGGGGTACCTGTGATGTAGATCACTCTATAGACAGGCTGGGGGGAGGGGGAGGGGAGACAGGCTGGGGGGGGGAGAGGGGGTACCTGTGATGTAGATCACTCTATAGACAGGCTGGGGGGGGGGGGGGGAGGGGGTACCTGTGATGTAGATCACTCTATAGACAGGCTGGGGGAGGGGGGGAGAGGGGTACCTGTGATGTAGATCACTCTATAGACAGGCTGGGGGAGGGGGGAGGGGGTACCTGTGATGTAGATCACTCTATAGACAGGCTGGGGGAGGGAGGGGAGGGGGTACCTGTGATGTAGATCACTCTATAGACAGGCTGGGGAGGGGGAGAGGGGTACCTGTGATGTAGATCACTCTATAGACAGGCTGGGGGGGGGAGGGGGAGGGGGTACCTGTGATGTAGATCACTCTATAGACAGGCTGGGGGAGGGGGGGGGAGGGGGTACCTGTGATGTAGATCACTCTATAGACAGGCTGGGGGAGGGGAGGGGGGTACCTGTGATGTAGATCACTCTATAGACAGGCTGGGGGAGGGGAGAGGGGTACCTGTGATGTAGATCACTCTATAGACAGGCTGGGGGGGGGGGGGGGGATGTAGATCACTCTATAGACAGGCTGGGGGGGGGAGGGGAGGGGGTACCTGTGATGTAGATCACTCTATAGACAGGCTGGGGGGGGAGGGGAGGGGGGAGAGGGGTACCTGTGATGTAGATCACTCTATAGACAGGCTGGGGGAGGGGGAGAGGGGTACCTGTGATGTAGATCACTCTATAGACAGGCTGGGGGGGGGAGGGGAGGGGGTACCTGTGATGTAGATCACTCTATAGACAGGCTGGGGGAGGGGGAGGGGGTACCTGTGATGTAGATCACTCTATAGACAGGCTGGGGGAGGGGGAGGGGGTACCTGTGATGTAGATCACTCTATAGACAGGCTGGGGGAGGGGAGGGGGAGAGGGGTACCTGTGATGTAGATCACTCTATAGACAGGCTGGGGGGGGAGGGGGAGGGGGTACCTGTGATGTAGATCACTCTATAGACAGGCTGGGGGAGGGGAGAGGGGTACCTGTGATGTAGATCACTCTATAGACAGGCTGGGGGAGGGGGGAGAGGGGTACCTGTGATGTAGATCACTCTATAGACAGGCTGGGGGAGGGGAGGGGGGTACCTGTGATGTAGATCACTCTATAGACAGGCTGGGGGGGGGAGGGGGGTACCTGTGATGTAGATCACTCTATAGACAGGCTGGGGGAGGGGGGGGAGGGAGGGGTACCTGTGATGTAGATCACTCTATAGACAGGCTGGGGGAGGGGAGGGTACCTGTGATGTAGATCACTCTATAGACAGGCTGGGGGAGGGGGGTACCTGTGATGTAGATCACTCTATAGACAGGCTGGGGAGGGGGAGAGGGGTACCTGTGATGTAGATCACTCTATAGACAGGCTGGGGGAGGGGAGGGGAGGGGAGGGGGGTACCTGTGATGTAGATCACTCTATAGACAGGCTGGGGAGGGGAGGGGGAGGGGAGGGGGTACCTGTGATGTAGATAGACAGGCTGGGGGAGGAGGGGGAGGGGTACCTGTGATGTAGATCACTCTATAGACAGGCTGGGGGAGGGGAGGGGAGGGGGTACCTGTGATGTAGATCACTCTATAGACAGGCTGGGGGAGGGGGGGGAGGGGAGGGGGGAGGGAGGGGTACCTGTGATGTAGATCACTCTATAGACAGGCTGGGGGGGGAGGGGAGGGGAGGGGGTACCTGTGATGTAGATCACTCTATAGACAGGCTGGGGGAGGGGGAGAGGGGTACCTGTGATGTAGATCACTCTATAGACAGGCTGGGGGAGGGGGGGGGGGGTACCTGTGATGTAGATCACTCTATAGACAGGCTGGGGGAGGGGAGGGGGTACCTGTGATGTAGATCACTCTATAGACAGGCTGGGGGAGGGGGGGGGAGGGGGTACCTGTGATGTAGATCACTCTATAGACAGGCTGGGGGAGGGGAGGGGGTACCTGTGATGTAGATCACTCAATAGACAGGCTGGGGGAGGGGGGGAGGGGGTACCTGTGATGTAGATCACTCTATAGACAGGCTGGGGGAGGGGAGGGGGAGAGGGGTACCTGTGATGTAGATCACTCTATAGACAGGCTGGGGAGGGGGAGGGGGTACCTGTGATGTAGATCACTCTATAGACAGGCTGGGGGAGGGGGGGAGAGGGGTACCTGTGATGTAGATCACTCTATAGACAGGCTGGGGGAGGGGGGGGGAGGGGTACCTGTGATGTAGATCACTCTATAGACAGGCTGGGGAGGGAGGGGAGAGGGGTACCTGTGATGTAGATCACTCTATAGACAGGCTGGGGGAGGGAGGGGGGGAGGGGGTACCTGTGATGTAGATCACTCTATAGACAGGCTGGGGGAGGGGAGGGGGTACCTGTGATGTAGATCACTCTATAGACAGGCTGGGGGGGGAGGGGGAGAGGGGTACCTGTGATGTAGATCACTCTATAGACAGGCTGGGGGAGGGGGGGGGGGGGGGGGGGAGGGGTACCTGTGATGTAGATCACTCTATAGACAGGCTGGGGGAGGGGAGGGGGTACCTGTGATGTAGATCACTCTATAGACAGGCTGGGGGAGGGGAGGGGGGGGGGTACCTGTGATGTAGATCACTCTATAGACAGGCTGGGGGAGGGGAGGGGAGGGGGGGGTACCTGTGATGTAGATCACTCTATAGACAGGCTGGGGGAGGGGAGGGGGGGGGAGAGGGGTACCTGTGATGTAGATCACTCTATAGACAGGCTGGGGGGAGGGGAGAGGGGGGGGATGGGAGGCTGGGGGGGGAGAGGGGTACCTGTGATGTAGATCACTCTATAGACAGGCTGGGGGAGGGGAGAGGGGTACCTGTGATGTAGATCACTCTATAGACAGGCTGGGGGAGGGGAGGGGAGGGGTACCTGTGATGTAGATCACTCTATAGACAGGCTGGGGGAGGGGGAGGGGACCTGTGATGTAGATCACTCTATAGACAGGCTGGGGGAGGGGGAGGGGGTACCTGTGATGTAGATCACTCTATAGACAGGCTGGGGGGGGGAGGGGGTACCTGTGATGTAGGGGCTGGGATCACTCTATAGAGGGGGAGGGGGAGGGGAGGGGGTACCTGTGATGTAGATCACTCTACCTGTGATGTGATGTAGATCACTCAATAGACAGGCTGGGGGGGGGAGGGGGGGGGGGGGGTACCTGTGATGTAGATCACTCTATAGACAGGCTGGGGGGAGGGGGGGTACCTGTGATGTAGATCACTCTATAGACAGGCTGGGGGAGGGGGAGAGGGGTACCTGTGATGTAGATCACTCTATAGACAGGCTGGGGGAGGGGAGAGGGGTACCTGTGATGTAGATCACTCTATAGACAGGCTGGGGGGGAGGGGAGGGGGTACCTGTGATGTAGATCACTCTATAGACAGGCTGGGGGAGGGGAGAGGGGGTACCTGTGATGTAGATCACTCTATAGACAGGCTGGGGGAGGGGAGGGGGTACCTGTGATGTAGATCACTCTATAGACAGGCTGGGGGAGGGGGGAGAGGGGTACCTGTGATGTAGATCACTCTATAGACAGGCTGGGGGGGGAGGGGGGGGAGGGGTACCTGTGATGTAGATCACTCTATAGACAGGCTGGGGGAGGGGAGGGGGTACCTGTGATGTAGATCACTCTATAGACAGGCTGGGGGAGGGGAGGGGGGGGGGTACCTGTGATGTAGATCACTCTATAGACAGGCTGGGGGGAGGGGGGGAGGGGGTACCTGTGATGTAGATCACTCTATAGACAGGCTGGGGAGGGGAGAGGGGGTACCTGTGATGTAGATCACTCTATAGACAGGCTGGGGGAGGGGAGGGGGTACCTGTGATGTAGATCACTCTATAGACAGGCTGGGGAGGGGGGAGGGGGTACCTGTGATGTAGATCACTCTATAGACAGGCTGGGGGGGGAGGGGAGAGGGGTACCTGTGATGTAGATCACTCTATAGACAGGCTGGGGGAGGGGGGGGGGGAGGGGTACCTGTGATGTAGATCACTCTATAGACAGGCTGGGGAGGGGGAGGGGGGTACCTGTGATGTAGATCACTCTATAGACAGGCTGGGGGGGGGGAGGGGGAGGGGTACCTGTGATGTAGATCACTCTATAGACAGGCTGGGGGAGGGGAGGGGGAGAGGGGTACCTGTGATGTAGATCACTCTATAGACAGGCTGGGGGGGGGAGGGGAGGGGGAGAGGGGACCTGTGATGTAGATCACTCTATAGACAGGCTGGGGGGGGGAGGGGGGTACCTGTGATGTAGATCACTCTATAGACAGGCTGGGGGAGGGGAGGGGGAGGGGGTACCTGTGATGTAGATCACTCTATAGACAGGCTGGGGGAGGGGAGGGAGGGGGGTACCTGTGATGTAGATCACTCTATAGACAGGCTGGGGGAGGGGAGGGGTACCTGTGATGTAGATCACTCTATAGACAGGCTGGGGGAGGGGAGGGGGGGGTACCTGTGATGTAGATCACTCTATAGACAGGCTGGGGGAGGGGGGGGAGGGGAGAGGGGTACCTGTGATGTAGATCACTCTATAGACAGGCTGGGGGGGGGAGGGGGAGGGGGAGGGGTACCTGTGATGTAGATCACTCTATAGACAGGCTGGGGAGGGGAGGAGAGGGGTACCTGTGATGTAGATCACTCTATAGACAGGCTGGGGGAGGGGGAGGGGGTACCTGTGATGTAGATCACTCTATAGACAGGCTGGGGGAGGGGGAGGGGGTACCTGTGATGTAGATCACTCTATAGACAGGCTGGGGGGGGGGAGGGGGAGAGGGGTACCTGTGATGTAGATCACTCTATAGACAGGCTGGGGGGGGAGGGGGGAGAGGGGTACCTGTGATGTAGATCACTCTATAGACAGGCTGGGGGAGAGGGGGAGGGGGTACCTGTGATGTAGATCACTCTATAGACAGGCTGGGGGAGGGGAGGGGGAGGGGGTACCTGTGATGTAGATCACTCTATAGACAGGCTGGGGGAGGGGAGGGGGTACCTGTGATGTAGATCACTCTATAGACAGGCTGGGGGAGGGGAGGGGGGGGGTACCTGTGATGTAGATCACTCTATAGACAGGCTGGGGGGGGGGGAGAGGGGTACCTGTGATGTAGATCATTCTATAGACAGGCTGGGGGGGGGAGAGGGGTACCTGTGATGTAGATCACTCTATAGACAGGCTGGGGGAGGGGGGGGGGACCTGTGATGTAGATCACTCTATAGACAGGCTGGGGAGGGGAGGGGGAGAGGGGTACCTGTGATGTAGATCACTCTATAGACAGGCTGGGGGGGGGGGGGGGGAGAGGGGTACCTGTGATGTAGATCACTCTATAGACAGGCTGGGGGGGGGGGGGGAGGGGAGAGGGGTACCTGTGATGTAGATCACTCTATAGACAGGCTGGGGGAGGGGGAGGGGGTACCTGTGATGTAGATCACTCTATAGACAGGCTGGGGGAGGGGGAGGGGTACCTGTGATGTAGATCACTCTATAGACAGGCTGGGGGAGAGGGAGGGGGTATCTGTGATGTAGATCACTCTATAGACAGGCTGGGGGAGGGGGGGGGAGGGGGTACCTGTGATGTAGATCACTCTATAGACAGGCTGGGGGAGGGGAGGGGGTACCTGTGATGTAGATCACTCTATAGACAGGCTGGGGAGGGGAGGGGGTACCTGTGATGTAGATCACTCTATAGACAGGCTGGGGGAGGGGGAGGGGGTACCTGTGATGTAGATCACTCTATAGACAGGCTGGGGGAGGGGAGGGGGAGGGGGTACCTGTGATGTAGATCACTCTATAGACAGGCTGGGGGAGGGGAGAGGGGTACCTGTGATGTAGATCACTCTATAGACAGGCTGGGGGAGGAGGGAGGGGGTACCTGTGATGTAGATCACTCTATAGACAGGCTGGGGGGGGAGGGGAGGGGGTACCTGTGATGTAGATCACTCTATAGACAGGCTGGGGAGGGGAGGGGAGAGGGGTACCTGTGATGTAGATCACTCTATAGACAGGCTGGGGGAGGGGGGGGGTACCTGTGATGTAGATCACTCTATAGACAGGCTGGGGAGGGGGGGGGGTACCTGTGATGTAGATCACTCTATAGACAGGCTGGGGGGGGGGGGAGGGGGTAACCTGTGATGTAGATCACTCTATAGACAGGCTGGGGGGGGAGGGGGAGGGGGTACCTGTGATGTAGATCACTCTATAGACAGGCTGGGGGAGGGGAGGGGAGGGGGTACCTGTGATGTAGATCACTCTATAGACAGGCTGGGGAGGGGAGGGGAGGGGAGGGGAGGGGTACCTGTGATGTAGATCACTCTATAGACAGGCTGGGGAAGGGAGGGGGGGAGAGGGGAGGGGGTACCTGTGATGTAGATCACTCTATAGACAGGCTGGGGGGGAGGGGAGGGGGTACCTGTGATGTAGATCACTCTATAGACAGGCTGGGGGAGGGGGAGAGGGGTACCTGTGATGTAGATCACTCTATAGACAGGCTGGGGGAGGGGAGAGGGGTACCTGTGATGTAGATCACTCTATAGACAGGCTGGGGAGGGGGGGGAGAGGGGTACCTGTGATGTAGATCACTCTATAGACAGGCTGGGGGGAGGGGAGAGGGGTACCTGTGATGTAGATCACTCTATAGACAGGCTGGGGGAGGGGGGGGAGGGGTACCTGTGATGTAGATCACTCTATAGACAGGCTGGGGGGGGGAGGGGGAGGGGGTACCTGTGATGTAGATCACTCTATAGACAGGCTGGGGGGGAGGGGGAGGGGGTACCTGTGATGTAGATCACTCTATAGACAGGCTGGGGGAGGGGGGGGGGGTACCTGTGATGTAGATCACTCTATAGACAGGCTGGGGGGAGGGGAGGGGGTACCTGTGATGTAGATCACTCTATAGACAGGCTGGGGGGGGAGGGGGGGGAGGGGGTACCTGTGATGTAGATCACTCTATAGACAGGCTGGGGGAGGGGAGGGGGTACCTGTGATGTAGATCACTCTATAGACAGGCTGGGGAGGGAGGGGAGGGGTACCTGTGATGTAGATCACTCTATAGACAGGCTGGGGGGAGGGGGGGGAGGGGGTACCTGTGATGTAGATCACTCTATAGACAGGCTGGGGGGGGAGGGGAGAGGGGTACCTGTGATGTAGATCACTCTATAGACAGGCTGGGGGAGGGGAGAGGGGTACCTGTGATGTAGATCACTCTATAGACAGGCTGGGGGGGGGGAGGGGGTACCTGTGATGTAGATCACTCTATAGACAGGCTGGGGAGGGGGAGGGGGTACCTGTGATGTAGATCACTCTATAGACAGGCTGGGGGAGGGGAGAGGGGTACCTGTGATGTAGATCACTCTATAGACAGGCTGGGGGAGGGGAGGGGGTACCTGTGATGTAGATCACTCTATAGACAGGCTGGGGGAGGGGGACCTGTGATGTAGGGGGGGGGGGGTACCTGTGATGTAGATCACTCTATAGACAGGCTGGGGGAGGGGAGAGGGTACCTGTGATGTAGATCACTCTATAGACAGGCTGGGGGAGGGGGAGGGAGGGGGTACCTGTGATGTAGATCACTCTATAGACAGGCTGGGGAGGGGAGGGGGAGGGAGGGGGTACCTGTGATGTAGATCACTCTATAGACAGGCTGGGGGAGGGGAGGGGGTACCTGTGATGTAGATCACTCTATAGACAGGCTGGGGGAGGGGGGGGGAGGGGGTACCTGTGATGTAGATCACTCTATAGACAGGCTGGGGGGGGAGGGGGAGGGAGGGGTACCTGTGATGTAGATCACTCTATAGACAGGCTGGGGGAGGGGAGAGGGGTACCTGTGATGTAGATCACTCTATAGACAGGCTGGGGGGGAGGGGAGGGGGTACCTGTGATGTAGATCACTCTATAGACAGGCTGGGGAGGGGGGAGGGAGGGGTACCTGTGATGTAGATCACTCTATAGACAGGCTGGGGGAGGGGGGGGAGGGGGTACCTGTGATGTAGATCACTCTATAGACAGGCTGGGGGAGGGGAGGGGGTACCTGTGATGTAGATCACTCTATAGACAGGCTGGGGGGGGGGGGGGAGGGGGTACCTGTGATGTAGATCACTCTATAGACAGGCTGGGGGAGGGAGGGGAGAGGGGTACCTGTGATGTAGATCACTCTATAGACAGGCTGGGGGGAGGGGAGAGGGGTACCTGTGATGTAGATCACTCTATAGACAGGCTGGGGGGAGGAGGGGGGAGAGGGGTACCTGTGATGTAGATCACTCTATAGACAGGCTGGGGGGAGGGGGAGGGGGGGGGTACCTGTGATGTAGATCACTCTATAGACAGGCTGGGGGGGGAGGGGGAGAGGGAGGGGAGAGGGGTACCTGTGATGTAGATCACTCTATAGACAGGCTGGGGGAGGGGAGAGGGGTACCTGTGATGTAGATCACTCTATAGACAGGCTGGGGGAGGGGAGAGGGGTACCTGTGATGTAGATCACTCTATAGACAGGCTGGGGGAGGGAGGGGGTACCTGTGATGTAGATCACTCTATAGACAGGCTGGGGGAGGGGAGGGGGTACCTGTGATGTAGATCACTCTATAGACAGGCTGGGGGAGGGGGACCTGTGATGTAGATCACTCTATAGGGGGGTACCTGTGATGTAGATCACTCTATAGACAGGCTGGGGGAGGGGGAGAGGGGGTACCTGTGATGTAGATCACTCTATAGACAGGCTGGGGGGGGGGGGTACCTGTGATGTAGATCACTCTATAGACAGGCTGGGGGAGGGGGGGGGTACCTGTGATGTAGATCACTCTATAGACAGGCTGGGGGTGGGATCACTCTATAGAGGCTGGGGGGGAGGGGGTACCTGTGATGTAGATCACTCTATAGACAGGCTGGGGAGGGGAGGGGGAGGGGGGGTACCTGTGATGTAGATCACTCTATAGACTGGGGGAGGGGGTACCTGTGATGTAGATCACTCTATAGACAGGCTGGGGGAGGGGGGAGGGGTACCTGTGATGTAGATCACTCTATAGACAGGCTAGGGGGGAGGGGGAGGAGGGAGGGGGGGGCCTGTGATGTAGATCACTCTATAGACAGGCTGGGGGAGGGGGGGGAGAGGGGTACCTGTGATGTAGATCACTCTATAGACAGGCTGGGGGAGGGAGGGGAGAGGGGTACCTGTGATGTAGATCACTCTATAGACAGGCTGGGGGAGGGGAGGGGAGGGGAGGGGAGAGGGGGGTAGATCACTCTATAGACAGGCTGGGGGGAGGGGGTACCTGTGATGTAGATCACTCTATAGACAGGCTGGGGGGGAGAGGGAGGAGAGGGGTACCTGTGATGTAGATCACTCTATAGACAGGCTGGGGGAGGGGGAGGGGACCTGTGATGTAGGGGGTACCTGTGATGTAGATCACTCTATAGACAGGCTGGGGGAGGGGAGGGGTACCTGTGATGTAGATCAGAGACAGGCTGGGGGGAGGGGAGGGGGGTACCTGTGATGTAGATCACTCTATAGACAGGCTGGGGGAGGGGAGGGGTACCTGTGATGTAGATCACTCTATAGACAGGCTGGGGGAGGGGGGAGGGGGTACCTGTGATGTAGATCACTCTATAGACAGGCTGGGGGGAGGGGGAGGGGGTACCTGTGATGTAGATCACTCTATAGACAGGCTGGGGGACAGGCTAGACAGGGGGGGAGGGGAGAGGGGTACCTGTGATGTAGATCACTCTATAGACAGGCTGGGGAGGGGAGGGGAGAGGGGGGGTACCTGTGATGTAGATCACTCTATAGACAGGCTGGGGAGGGGAGGGGGAGGGGGGAGGGGTACCTGTGATGTAGATCACTCTATAGACAGGCTGGGGGGGGGGTACCTGTGATGTAGATCACTCTATAGACAGGCTGGGGGGGGAGGGGGAGGGGAGGGGGAGAGGGAGGGGTACCTGTGATGTAGATCACTCTATAGACAGGCTGGGGGGAGGGGGAGAGGGGTACCTGTGATGTAGATCACTCTATAGACAGGCTGGGGGAGGGGAGGGGAGAGGGGTACCTGTGATGTAGATCACTCTATAGACAGGCTGGGGGAGGGGAGGGGGAGGGGTACCTGTGATGTAGATCACTCTATAGACAGGCTGGGGGAGGGGGAGAGGGGTACCTGTGATGTAGATCACTCTATAGACAGGCTGGGGGAGGGGAGGGGGGTACCTGTGATGTAGATCACTCTATAGACAGGCTGGGGGGGGGAGGGGAGGGGGTACCTGTGATGTAGATCACTCAATAGACAGGCTGGGGAGGGGAGGGGGAGGGGGAGGGGGTACCTGTGATGTAGATCACTCTATAGACAGGCTGGGGGAGGGGAGGGGAGAGGGGTACCTGTGATGTAGATCACTCTATAGACAGGCTGGGGGAGGGGGGAGAGGGGTACCTGTGATGTAGATCACTCTATAGACAGGCTGGGGGGGAGGGGGAGAGGGGTACCTGTGATGTAGATCACTCAATAGACAGGCTGGGGGAGGGGGGGAGAGGGGTACCTGTGATGTAGATCACTCTATAGACAGGCTGGGGGGGGGGGGGGAGAGGGGTACCTGTGATGTAGATCACTCTATAGACAGGCTGGGGGAGGGGGGGTACCTGTGATGTAGATCACTCTATAGACAGGCTGGGGGAGGGGAGGGGGTACCTGTGATGTAGATCACTCTATAGACAGGCTGGGGGAGGGGAGAGGGGTACCTGTGATGTAGATCACTCTATAGACAGGCTGGGGAGGGGAGGGGAGGGGGTACCTGTGATGTAGATCACTCTATAGACAGGCTGGGGGGGGGAGAGGGGTACCTGTGATGTAGATCACTCAATAGACAGGCTGGGGGAGGGGAGGGGGGGGGAGGGGGTACCTGTGATGTAGATCACTCTATAGACAGGCTGGGGGAGGGGGGGTACCTGTGATGTAGATCACTCTATAGACAGGCTGGGGGGGGAGGGGGGGTACCTGTGATGTAGATCACTCTATAGACAGGCTGGGGAGGAGGGGGAGGGGTACCTGTGATGTAGATCACTCTATAGACAGGCTGGGGAGGGGGGGAGAGGGGTACCTGTGATGTAGATCACTCTATAGACAGGCTGGGGAGGGGAGGGGGGAGGGGTACCTGTGATGTAGATCACTCTATAGACAGGCTGGGGGAGGGGGGGGGGGTTACCTGTGATGTAGATCACTCTATAGACAGGCTGGGGGAGGGGAGGGGGAGGGGTACCTGTGATGTAGATCACTCAATAGACAGGCTGGGGGAGGGGGAGAGGGGTACCTGTGATGTAGATCACTCAATAGACAGGCTGGGGGAGGGGAGGGGGGTACCTGTGATGTAGATCACTCAATAGACAGGCTGGGGGAGGGGAGGGGGAGAGGGGTACCTGTGATGTAGATCACTCTATAGACAGGCTGGGGGGGGGGAGGGAGGGGAGAGGGGTACCTGTGATGTAGATCACTCTATAGACAGGCTGGGGGAGGGGGAGGGGGTACCTGTGATGTAGATCACTCTATAGACAGGCTGGGGGAGGGGAGGGGTACCTGTGATGTAGATCACTCTATAGACAGGCTGGGGGAGGGGAGGGGGTACCTGTGATGTAGATCACTCTATAGACAGGCTGGGGGAGGGGAGGGGAGTACCTGTGATGTAGATCACTCTATAGACAGGCTGGGGGGGAGGGGAGAGGGGTACCTGTGATGTAGATCACTCAATAGACAGGCTGGGGAGGGGAGGGGGGAGGGGGTACCTGTGATGTAGATCACTCTATAGACAGGCTGGGGGAGGGGGGTACCTGTGATGTAGATCACTCTATAGACAGGCTGGGGGAGGGGGGGTACCTGTGATGTAGATCACTCTATAGACAGGCTGGGGAGGGGGGGGGGGGGTACCTGTGATGTAGATCACTCTATAGACAGGCTGGGGGAGGGGGAGGGGAGAGGGGTACCTGTGATGTAGATCACTCTATAGACAGGCTGGGGAGGGGGAGAGGGGTACCTGTGATGTAGATCACTCTATAGACAGGCTGGGGGGGAGGGGGAGAGGGGTACCTGTGATGTAGATCACTCTATAGACAGGCTGGGGAGGGGGGGGGGGTACCTGTGATGTAGATCACTCAATAGACAGGCTGGGGGAGGGGAGGGGGAGAGGGGTACCTGTGATGTAGATCACTCAATAGACAGGCTGGGGGAGGGGGGAGAGGGGTACCTGTGATGTAGATCACTCAATAGACAGGCTGGGGGAGGGGAGGGGGTACCTGTGATGTAGATCACTCAATAGACAGGCTGGGGGAGGGGAGGGGAGAGGGGTACCTGTGATGTAGATCACTCTATAGACAGGCTGGGGGAGGGGAGAGGGAGGGGAGAGGGGTACCTGTGATGTAGATCACTCTATAGACAGGCTGGGGAGGGAGGGGGAGAGGGGTACCTGTGATGTAGATCACTCTATAGACAGGCTGGGGGAGGGGGAGGGGGTACCTGTGATGTAGATCACTCTATAGACAGGCTGGGGGGGGGGAGGGGGTACCTGTGATGTAGATCACTCTATAGACAGGCTGGGGGAGGGGAGGGGGTACCTGTGATGTAGATCACTCTATAGACAGGCTGGGGGGGAGGGGAGAGGGGTACCTGTGATGTAGATCACTCTATAGACAGGCTGGGGGAGGGGAGAGGGGTACCTGTGATGTAGATCACTCTATAGACAGGCTGGGGGAGGGGAGAGGGGTACCTGTGATGTAGATCACTCTATAGACAGGCTGGGGGGGGGGGGGGGTACCTGTGATGTAGATCACTCTATAGACAGGCTGGGGGAGGGGAGGTGGGTACCTGTGTAGATGATCAGACAAGGCAGAGAGACCAGGAGCTCCAGTCCCAGAATCCCTAGCAGCAGATAAACAGGAAGATGATCAACCTCTGGCAGACCAGCTGACATGACCACCAACACCGCCGTATTCCCTGTTCACCACACACACACACACACACACACACACACACACACACACACACACACACACACACACACACACACACACACACACACACACACACAAATTATTTAACTAGTCATTTAAGAACTGATTCTTATTGACAACGACGGCCTTCCCCCCGGGCAACGACGGCCTCCCCCGGCCAAACCCAGACAACGACGGCCTCCCCCCGGCCAAACCCAGACAACGACGGCCTTCCCCCCGGGCAACGACGGCCCCCCCCGGCCAAACCCAGACAACGACGGCCTTCCCCCGGCCAAACCCAGACAACGACGGCCTTCCCCCGGACAACGACGCCCCCGGCCAAACCCGGACGACGACGGCCTTCCCCAACCGGCCAAACCCGGACGACGACGGCCTTCCCCCCGGCCAACGACGGCCTTCCCCCCGGCCAAACCCGGACGACGACGGCCTCCCCCGGCCAAACCCAGACAACGACGTCCTTCCCCCGGCCAACGACGGCCTTCCCCCCGGCCAAACCCGGACGACGATGGGCCAATTGTGCTCCGCCCTATGGGACTCCTTACCACGGTCGGATGTGATACAGCCTGGATTCGAACCGAGGACTGTAGTGATGCCTATTGCACTGAGATGCAGGTGTACCTGCAGAGTGGATGAGGAAGGGCAGGTGTTTCAGGGTGCGGTTGTCTCTGTAGAAACGCAGGTATCCTCTGCTCCTCACTCGGCTGTGGTGATGCTGAACACACACACCAAACAACAACACACACAGCCACACAAACACCTTCCCAATCACCACCACACTCTGCCCCCGAACATTACCCAACACACGGACACACTCCTCCCGGCCAACCTCCAACACACACACTATGGCAACACACACACTCAGAGACACATACACCACCTGGGGACACAGAGAGAACACCTGTCAGACAGAGACACCACCTGGGGACACAGAGAGAACACCTGTCAGACAGAGACACACACACCACCTGGGGACACAGAGAGAACACCTGTCAGACAGAGACACCACCTGGGGACACAGAGAGAACACCTGTCAGACAGAGACACACACACCACCTGGGGACACAGAGAGAACACCTGTCAGACAGAGACACCACCTGGGGACACAGAGAGAACACCTGTCAGACAGAGACACTACCTGGGGACACAGAGAGAACACCTGTCAGACAGAGAAACACACACCACCTGGGGACACAGAGAGAACACCTGTCAGACACCTGGGGACACAGAGACACCACCTGGGGACACAGAGAGAACACCTGTCAGTCAGAGACACCACCTGGGGACACAGAGAGAACACCTGTCAGACAGAGACACACACACCACCTGGGGACACAGAGAGAACACCTGTCAGACAGAGACACCACCTGGGGACACAGAGAGAACACCTGTCAGACAGAGACAGAGACACCACCTGGGGACACAGAGAGAACACCTGGGGACACAGAGAGTGTCAGACAGAGACACCACCTGGGGACACAGAGAGAACACCTGTCAGACAGAGACAGAGACACCACCTGGGGACACAGAGAGAACACCTGTCAGACAGAGACACCACCTGGGGACACAGAGAGAACACCTGTGTGTGTCTTTACACTACAACAGGGATGTGTGTGTCTGTACACTACAACAGGGATGTGTGTGTGTCTTTACACTACAACAGGGATGTGTGTGTCTGTACACTACAACAGGGATGTGTGTGTGTCTGTACACTACAACAGGGATGTGTGTGTCTGTACACTACAACAGGGATGTGTGTGTGTCTGTACACTACAACAGGGGTGTGTATGTGTCTTCACACTACAACAGGGATGTGTGTGTCTTTACACTACAACAGGGATGTGTGTGTGTCTGTACACTACAACAGGGATGTGTGTGTGTCTTTACACTACAACAGGGATGTGTGTGTGTCTTTACACTACAACAGGGATGTGTGTGTGTCTTTAAACTACAACAGGGATGTGTGTGTCTGTACACTACAACAGGGATGTGTCTTTACACTACAACAGGGATGTGTGTGTGTCTGTACACTACAACAGGGATGTGTGTGTGTCTGTACACTACAACAGGGATGTGTGTGTGTCTGTACACTACAACAGGGATGTGTGTGTCTGTACACTACAACAGGGATGTGTGTGTGTCTGTACACTACAACAGGGATGTGTGTGTGTCTGTACACTACAACAGGGATGTGTGTGTGTCTTTACACTACAACAGGGATGTGTGTGTCTGTACACTACAACAGGGATGTGTGTGTGTCTTTACACTACAACAGGGATGTGTGTGTGTCTTTACACTACAACAGGGATGTGTGTGTCTGTACACTACAACAGGGATGTGTGTGTCTGTACACTACAACAGGGGTATGTGTGTGTCTTTACACTACAACAGGGATGTGTGTCTGTACACTACAACAGGGATGTGTGTCTGTACACTACAACAGGGATGTGTGTGTGTCTTTACACTACAACAGGGATGTGTGTGTGTCTTTACACTACAACAGGGATGTGTGTGTGTCTTTACACTACAACAGGGATGTGTGTGTGTCTTTACACTACAACAGGGATGTGTGTGTCTTTACACTACAACAGGGATGTGTGTGTGTCTTCACATACAACAGGGATGTGTGTCTGTACACTACAACTGTCTGCACACTACAACAGGGAGTGTCCGTCCACTCAACAGGGTGTCTCACTACAACAGGTGTGAGACACATCTACAGTGATGAACTGACCTGCAACTACAACAGGGATGTGTGTGACACTACACAGGGATGTGTGTGTCACACACTACAACACACTACAACAGGGATGTGTGTCTTTACACTACAACAGGTGTGTGTCTTTACACACAACAGTGTGTGTGTCTTACACTACAACAGGGATGTGTGTCTTTGTACAACAGGGATGTGTGTGTCTTTACACTACAACACACACACACTACAACAGGGATGTGTGTGCTTTACACTACAACAGGGATGTGTGTCTGTACACTACAAGAATGGACTCTTGTGAAATCTTACACTACAAAGGGATGTGTGTCTGTACACTACTTGTAAATGTCTGAATACAACAGGTGTGTGTCTGACCTCAACAGTGAAATGCTGAATACAACAGTGTGTGTAGACCTCACAGTGAAATGCTGAATACAACAGGTGTAGTAGACCTCACAGTGAAATGCTGAATACAACAGGTGTACAGACCTGCAGCAGAAAGCAGGATACAGGACAGGTGTAGTAGACCTCACAGTGAAATCCTGAATACAACAGGTGTAGTAGACCGGTTCCACAGTGATATGCTGAATACACAGGTGTAGTAGACATCTACTGATGAACTGACCTGCAACACACACACACACAGTGAAACACACACACACACAACACATAGACCTCACAGTGAAATGCTGAATACAACACACACAGTAGACCTCACAGTGAAACACTGAACACAACACACACACAGACCTCACAGTGAAATGCATGTTAAACTCAAGAATGGTGTATTTAGACCTTACAGTGAAATGCTGAATACAAAGGTGTAGTAGACCTCACAGTGAAATGCTGAATACAACAGGTTTGTCACAAACAGGTGTAGTAGACCTCACAGTGAAATGCTGAATACAACAGGTGTAGTAGACCTCACAGTGAAATGCTGAATACAACAGGTGTAGTAGACCTCACAGTGAAATGCTGAATACAACAGTGTAGTAGACCTTACAGTGAAATGCTGAATACAACAGGTGTAGTAGACCTCACAGTGAAATGCTGAATACAACAGGTGTAGTAGACCTCACAGTGAAATGCTGAATACAACAGGTGTAGTAGACCTCACAGTGAAATGCTGAATACAACAGGTGTAGTAGACCTCACAGTGAAATGCTGAATACAACAGGTGTAGTAGACCTCACAGTGAAATGCTGAATACAACAGGTGTAGTAGACCTCACAGTGAAATGCTGAATACAACAGGTGTAGTAGACCTCACAGTGAAATGCTGAATACAACAGATAGACCTCACAGTGAAATGCTGAATACAACAGGTGTAGTAGACCTCACAGTGAAATGCTGAATACAACAGGTGTAGTAGACCTCACAGTGAAATGCTGAATACAACAGGTGTAGTAGACCTCACAGTGAAATGCTGAATACAACAGGTGTAGTAGACCTCACAGTGAAATGCTGAATACAACAGGTGTAGTAGACCTTACAGTGAAATGCTGAATACAACAGGTGTAGTAGACCTCACAGTGAAATGCTGAATACAACAGGTGTAGTAGACCACACAGTGAAATGCTGAATACAACAGGTGTAGTAGACCTCACAGTGAAATGCTGAATACAACAGGTGTAGTAGACCTCACAGTGAAATGCTGAATACAACAGGTGTAGTAGACCTCACAGTGAAATGCTGAATACAACAGGTGTAGTAGACCTCACAGTGAAATGCTGAATACAACAGGTGTAGTAGACCTCACAGTGAAATGCTGAATACAACAGGTGTAGTAGACCTCACAGTGAAATGCTGAATACAACAGGTGTAGTAGACCTCACAGTGAAATGCTGAATACAACAGGTGTAGTAGACCTCACAGTGAAATGCTGAATACAACAGGTGTAGTAGACCTCACAGTGAAATGCTGAATACAACAGGTGTAGTAGACCTCACAGTGAAATGCTGAATACAACAGGTGTAGTAGACCTCACAGTGAAATGCTGAATACAACAGGTGTAGTAGACCTCACAGTGAAATGCTGAATACAACAGGTGTAGTAGACCTCACAGTGAAATGCTGAATACAACAGGTGTAGTAGACCTCACAGTGAAATGCTGAATACAACAGGTGTAGTAGACCTCACAGTGAAATGCTGAATACAACAGGTGTAGTAGACCTTACAGTGAAATGCTGAATACAACAGGTGTAGTAGACCTCACAGTGAAATGCTGAATACAACAGGTGTAGTAGACCTCACAGTGAAATGCTGAATACAACAGGTGTAGTAGACCTCACAGTGAAATGCTGAATACAACAGGTGTAGTAGACCTCACAGTGAAATGCTGAATACAACAGGTGTAGTAGACCTCACAGTGAAATGCTGAATACAACAGGTGTAGTAGACCTCACAGTGAAATGCTGAATACAACAGGTGTAGTAGACCTCACAGTGAAATGCTGAATACAACAGGTGTAGTAGACCTCACAGTGAAATGCTGAATACAACAGGTGTAGTAGACCTCACAGTGAAATGCTGAATACAACAGGTGTAGTAGACCTCACAGTGAAATGCTGAATACAACAGGTGTAGTAGACCTCACAGTGAAATGCTGAATACAACAGGTGTAGTAGACCTTACAGTGAAATGCTGAATACAACAGGTGTAGTAGACCTTACAGTGAAATGCTGAATACAACAGGTGTAGTAGACCTCACAGTGAAATGCTGAATACAACAGGTGTAGTAGACCTCACAGTGAAATGCTGAATACAACAGGTGTAGTAGACCTCACAGTGAAATGCTGAATACAACAGGTGTAGTAGACCTCACAGTGAAATGCTGAATACAACAGGTGTAGTAGACCTACAGTGAAATGCTGAATACAACAGGTGTAGTAGACCTCACAGTGAAATGCTGAATACAACAGGTGTAGTAGACCTCACAGTGAAATGCTGAATACAACAGGTGTAGTAGACCTCACAGTGAAATGCTGAATACAACAGGTGTAGTAGACCTCACAGTGAAATGCTGAATACAACAGGTGTAGTAGACCTCACAGTGAAATGCTGAATACAACAGGTGTAGTAGACCTCACAGTGAAATGCTGAATACAACAGGTGTAGTAGACCTCACAGTGAAATGCTGAATACAACAGGTGTAGTAGACCTCACAGTGAAATGCTGAATACAACAGGTGTAGTAGACCTCACAGTGAAATGCTGAATACAACAGGTGTAGTAGACCTCACAGTGAAATGCTGAATACAACAGGTGTAGTAGACCTCACAGTGAAATGCTGAATACAACAGGTGTAGTAGACCTCACAGTGAAATGCTGAATACAACAGGTGTAGTAGACCTCACAGTGAAATGCTGAATACAACAGGTGTAGTAGACCTCACAGTGAAATGCTGAATACAACAGGTGTAGTAGACCTTACAGTGAAATGCTGAATACAACAGGTGTAGTAGACCTTACAGTGAAATGCTGAATACAACAGGTGTAGTAGACCTCACAGTGTAAAAGTGACTATGCAGAAATAACAGGTGTAGTAGACCTCATCACAGAGGGGGTGTAAATAGTGACTATGCAGAAATAACAGAGAGTGACAGTGGTATGATAGGGGGGGGTGTAAATAGTGGCCATTTGATTAGATGTTCAGGAGTCTTATGGCTTGGGGGTAGAAACTGTTGCCTTGGGGGTAGAATCCGTTTAGAAGCCTCTTGGACCTAGACTTGGGGCTCCGGTACCGCTTGCTGTATATCCTCACTATGTCCACTTGATCTATTTTGTATAATGTATATAAAGTGTACATTCTGTCTCTGTATGTTGTCTATGGCAGGCAGCACCATATCACACCACATCGCCAAGTCAAATTCTGAGTATGTGTAAAATGTACGAATAAAGGGGTTTCTGAAAGGTTGTGACTCTTGAGTTTATCAGTGGGTTTAAAGTATATTTACTTTTACTCAAGTATGACAATTGGGTTCTTTGTCCTTTGTCGGGTTAACTAGACTTCAAGCTTTTAACTAGACTTCTATCTAACCCAACAGCGCCCCCCAGCGGGCGACACGGTGCCAATACACAACCCGAGAGAAACAACAAGGACAACAACTAACATCCCGTCTCAGTCTCACCCTGTAGAGAGAAGACAGCATATGAGCTGAAGACTCGGTGGCTTTGTTTCATCTCAGATAGTAACAGAGGTAACGGTAGATAAATAACTATCTATCGCCTTCTTCCGGTCTATTCCTAATGGGAGAATAACTAATAAGCTCACCGATTGGCTACCGACTGTTATCAGTTAGTGTCTGGACCACAACACGGAACGGGACGGTGACTTACTGCACGGTGCGACATCCCTTCCGATTCCATGGTGTGTTGAAGTCGCACAGGTTAACTCTTCAAGAGAAAGCTTTATAAAGCTAGATACACACAGAAATGTTCATTTAAAAAGCGTCTGTTTTAGCGGATAGCCTCATACTCTGCTTCCCATGTGACAGCGGTGTTTCTCTGTTATTGGTCCGGTCGGGCAGCCCACTGCTCCATATACGGTTCCACCTTGTAGTTTTCTCTGTTGCGTTTCACCCCCGATTACAAATAATACTCTTCCATTCAATCATTTCCAAGACCACACAAAAAAGGTTTTTAACATTGTTTGTTTGATATTGTACCGTGAAATACAATATAACCTCCTGTCTGTAGTTACAGTGAGAGGATTCATGTATCTCTCGACGAGGACCGTGTTGTTTTAAATGATAAAAGGTAAAAGAGACCTCGCTGTCTTTAAGACACATTATTGTAAACTCAGTGTCTGTATTTTTAGGTTTGATGAGCAGTAACACCAAAGATGTGTATCACTAACCCTGTGGTGCCGCTGCCAAAGCTTATTGTGTTACCATTTGACTCTGTCTCTACCATTACCATCCACAGGAGGGCGACTTTTCCCGACTGCCTTGGCTTGTGTCCAACAGGCGGAGGCTGTAATACTGTGGATGGCCACCAGGTTGTGCCAATACCCCACACATAATTTATCAGAACCTTGGTTGTGTATAGTCTATGGATATTAACCATGGGCTATCTTCGTTATGATTGATGAGTGCAGAACAGCAGTATTGTTAGGAGACCTGTTGAAGCTAGGAGTTTGTCTCAAATGGCACCCTATTCCCTACATAGTGAACTACTTTTGGCCCTAGATGATACAATAGACTCAAGAATAAAACAGAGCTCACAGACAGAGCTGCGGGAAGCATGGAGCTGGAGGTGCTGCAGCATCCCCAGTGCAGCGATACAGCTGTTTGTAGGGAGGAAACAAATCTGTGTCCCCCACCAGAAAAAAAACCCTCAGCACCCCCAAACTACTTCCCGTGGCTATACTCACAGATGACCAAGAGATATCAGACAACGCATTGAAAATATTGTCATTTTATTGATAAACACACACTGCTATAAAAGCTGTGAAGCTGTGGATCAATTCAGTTTGTCCTTTAGAAATGTCAGCAGACAGAACAGTCTAAAGTAGCTTCCTCTCCCCTCCCCTCCTCCTCTCCTCTCCAATCTCTCTTCTCCTCCTCTCTCCTCTCCCTCCCCTCCTCCTCCTCCTCTCCAATCTCTCTTCCCCTCTCTTCTTCCCTCTCTTCTCCTCCAATCTCTCTTCCCCTCTCTCCTCTCTTCTCTCTCTCATCTTCCTCCCTCCCCTCTCTCCTCTCTTCTCCCTCTCTTCTCCTCCTCTCTCATCTCTCCTCTCATCTCTCTTCCCCTCTCCTCTCTTCTCCCCTCTCCTCTCCTCCTCTCTCTCTCTCTTCTCTCCTCTCCAATCTCTCTTCCCCTCTCTCCTCCTCTCCTCTCCAATCTCTCTTCCCCTCCTCTCTTCTCCCCTCTCTCTCTCTCCCTCTCCTCCTCTCCTCCCTCTCCCCTCCTCTCTCCTCCTCTCTCACCCCTCTCCAATCTCTCTTCTTCCCTCTCTCCTCTCTTCTTCTCCCCTCTCTCTTCTCTCATCTCCCCTCTCTTCCCCTCATCTCTCTTTCTCATCCTCTCTCCTCTCTCTCCTCCCCCTCCTCTCCTCTCCAATCTCTCTTCCCCTCCTCTCCTCCCTCTCCCTCCCTCCCCTCCCCCCTCCCCTCCTCCCTTCTCCTCTCCTCTACACATCTATCCAAAGCATTTGATTGGTGTAAGAAATAGGCCTAAAAATGCCACAGGACAAGAGGCTGGGCATAAACAGGAAGCAGCAGATAACTGTGTCTCATTCATTGGTTGTTCTTAGGAGTAAAGGTGCAATCAGGTGAGAGAAAGAGGGAGAGGGCGGGTCAATGTGTAGTAATATTCGCAGGTATAGGACTGTGCTTCAAGTTGAACTAAAACAACTCACACAAACACACACACAAACACACACACGTAAACACTACACTTGTGCTATCCCTCTCACTCTCGTCTTAAGGCAGAGTACGATGCAAAGCTCTAAAACACAGTGTCAGAATATCCTTGGTATTAAATGGTCATAATAACATCCAATAACAACTAAAGCGATCATGCATCCTTATTGCTCTCAGAGTACTGAACGCAGCATAATGATGTACATGATGATCAGGTGAACATTAGAATAAAGACCATGCTTTTATCATTACACAACAACATGGAGGAGAGGCATACGGTAACCATAACAATGATATGTGGTAGTCAGGGCTGTCGCTAGGTAACACAGCCTAACTACCGTTAACAACAACAACAACTAACACGGTCTTCGTTCATGCTAAATACTTAAAACACAAAACAAAGCAGAGTTATTAAGGCATTATGATGGTGAGTGAACGGTAGCATTTAGCAGTTAGCATCCGTTAGCATTTATCATTCAGCTAATTTGACAGTAAGGTAGGTAGCTACTACATTCCGACTGCTGCTGGTGTTAGCATGTAGCATGTGTCTGAGTGTGCTGTCGTAGATCAGTGGTTGTGCTTCAGGTCTCTGTACTCAAGTCAGTCTGGGAAAAACTGGTTGATCAGCTACAACGCTAGCACTTAGCAGTTAGCCTCCATTAGCATCAGTTAGCATCAGACAGTTCAGTCTCCATGACATCATCTGGGAGAAGTTTGTTTGTCCAGTTAAGAGAATTCCACAGCGTTCCAGAATGTTGTGAAGGGTTCCAGATGCAGGCTGTAGCCAATCACAGCGTAGTCGGCTGGCCAACTGCTGCAACCAGGAAGTGACAGAGATGACATAAGGTTTGATGACCAGTTATAACAACTGTACATTAGTGGTGCAGTTATAATAGTCGTGTGTGTGTGTGTGTGTGTGTGTGTGTGTGTGTGTGTGTGTGTGTGTGTGTGTGTGTGTGTGTGTGTGTGTGTGTGTGTGTGTGTGTGTGTGTGTGTGTGTGTGTGTGTGTGTGTGTGTGTGTGTGTGTGTGTGTGTGTGTGTGTGTCTCACCGTGTGATGTGGCATAGCAGTCGTGACAGCTCAGCAGCCCGTTACGGATCCTAACGTCTGTTCCTGAACTGGTGTCACCTAGCTGTACCTTACACACTCCACACTAACAAACACACAGAGAGGTGAGAGAGAGAGGTGAGAGAGAGGTGAGAGAGAGAGGTGAGAGAGAGAGGTGAGAGAGAAAGAGAGGTGAGAGAATGAGAGAGAGAGAGAGGTGAGAGAGAGAGGTGAGAGAGAGAGAGAGAGAGAGAGAGAGAGGTGAGAAAGAGAGAGAGAGAGGGAGAGGTGAGAAAGAGAGAGAGAGAGGGAGAGGTGAGAGAGAGAGAGAGGTGAGAGAGAGAGAGGTGAGAGAGAGAGAGAGAGAGAGGTGAGAGAGAGGTGAGAGAGAGAGGTGAGAGAGAGAGAGAGAGAGATGAGAGGTGAGAGAAGAGAGAGGTGAGAAAAGAGAGGTGAGAGAGAGAGGTGAGAGAGAGAGGTGAGAGAGAGAGAGAGAGAGAGAGGTGAGAGAAAGAGGATGAGAGAGAGAGAGAGAGAGAGAGGTGAGAGAGTGAGAGAGAGAGAGAGGTGAGAGAGAGGTGAGAGAGAGAGGTGAGAGAGAGAGGTGAGAGAGAGAGAGTGAGAGAGAGGTGAGAGAAGAGAGGAGAGAGAGAGAGAAGAGAGGTGAGAAAGAGGTGAGAGAGAGAGGGAGAGAGAGAGAGGTGAGAGAAAGAGAGGTGAGAGAGAGAGGTGAGAGAGAGAGAGGTGAGAGAAAGAGAGGAGAGAGAGAGAGAGAGTGGTGAGAGAAAGAGAGGTGAGAGAGAGAGAGAAAGAGAGAGAGAGAGGTGAGAGAGAGGTGAGAGAAAGAGAGGTGAGAGAGAGGTGAGAGAAGAGAGGTGAGAGAGGAGAGAGAGAGAGAGAGAGAGAGGTGAGAGAGGTGAGAGAGAGAGGTGAGAGAGAGAGGTGAGAGAGAGAGAGAGAGAGAGAGAGAGAGAGGAGAGAGAGAGAGAGGTGAGAGAGAGAGGTGAGAGAAAGAGGTGAGAGAGAGAGAGGTGAGAGAGAGAGGTGAGAGAGAGAGGTGAGAGAGAGAGAGAGGTGAGAGAGAGAGAGGTGAGAGAGAGAGAGGTGAGAGAGAGTTGAGAGAGAGGTGAGAGAGAGTTGAGAGAGAGAAAGAGAGGTGAGAAAGAGAGAGAGAGTAATGTGAGAGCATTGTATATGTGTGTGTGTGTGTGTGTGTGTGTGTGTACCTTAAAGCAGGTTAGGTGGAAGTACAGGCCCAGCGTGTCGATGTTCATAGCTGTTCCTTTCCCCAGCGCCTGATTACAACCTGAGCACTGACGCTTACCACTCACACACCTATACACACACACACACACACACACACACACACACACACACACACACACACACACACACACACACACACACACACACACACACACACACACACACACACACACACACACACACACACACACACACACACACACACACACACACACACACAAAATACAATTTAACTGCTGCAAATCAAATCACAGGTGTAGACCTCACAGTGAAATGCTGACTGCCCAGCCCTTAACCAACAGGTGTTGTAGACCTCACAGTGAAATGCTGACTGCCCAGCCCTTAACCAACAGGTGTTGTAGACCTCACAGTGAAATGCTGACTGCCCAGCCCTTAACCAACAGGTGTTGTAGACCTCACAGTGAAATGCTGACTGCCCAGCCCTTAACTAACAGGTGTAGACCTCACAGTGAAATGCTGACTGACCAGCCCTTAACCAACAGGTGTAGACCTCACAGTGAAATGCTGACTGCCCAGCCCTTAACCAACAGGTGTTGTAGACCTCACAGTGAAATGCTGACTGACCAGCCCTTAACCAACAGGTGTTGTAGACCTCACAGTGAAATGCTGACTGACCAGCCCTTAACCAACAGGTGTTGTAGACCTCACAGTGAAATGCTGACTGCCCAGCCCTTAACCAACAGGTGTTGTAGACCTCACAGTGAAATGCTGACTGCCCAGCCCTTAACCAACAGGTGTTGTAGACCTCACAGTGAAATGCAGACTGACCAGCCCTTAACCAACAGGTGTAGACCTCACAGTGAAATGCTGACTGACCAGCCCTTAACCAACAGGTGTAGACCTCACAGTGAAATGCAGACTGACCAGCCCTTAACCAACAGGTGTAGACCTCACAGTGAAATGCTGACTGACAAGCCCTTAACCAACAGGTGTAGACCTCACAGTGAAATGCTGACTGACCAGCCCTTAACCAACAGGTGTAGACCTCACAGTGAAATGCTGACTGACCAGCCCTTAACCAACAGGTGTAGACCTCACAGTGAAATGCTGACTGCCCAGCCCTTAACCAACAGGTGTAGACCTCACAGTGAAATGCAGACTGACCAGCCCTTAACCAACAGGTGTAGACCTCACAGTGAAATGCTGACTGACCAGCCCTTAACCAACAGGTGTAGACCTCACAGTGAAATGCAGAACCAGCCCTTAACCAACAGGTGTAGACCTCACAGTGAAATGCTGACTGCCCAACCTTAACCAAAGGTGTTGTAGACCTCACAGTGAAATGACTGACCAGCCCTTAACCAACAGGTGTTGTAGACCTCACAGTGAAAAGACTGACCAGCCCTTAACCAACAGGTGTAGACCTCACAGTGAAATGCTGACTATACCAGCCCTTAACCAACAGGTGTTGTAGACCTCACAGTGAAATGCAGACTGACCAGCCCTTAACCAACAGGTGTAGACCTCACAGTGAAATGCTGACTGACCAGCCGTTAACCAACAGGTGTAGACCTCACAGTGAAATGCTGACTGCCCAGCCCTTAACCAACAGGTGTAGACCTCACAGTGAAATGCTGACTGACCAGCCCTTAACCAACAGGTGTAGACCTCACAGTGAAATGCTGACTGACCAGCCCTTAACCAACAGGTGTAGACCTCACAGTGAAATGCTGACTGACCAGCCCTTAACCAACAGGTGTAGACCTCACAGTGAAATGCTGACTGACCAGCCCTTAACCAACAGGTGTAGACCTCACAGTGAAATGCAGACTGACCAGCCCTTAACCAACAGGTGTAGACCTCACAGTGAAATGCTGACTGACCAGCCCTTAACCAACAGGTGTAGACCTCACAGTGAAATGCAGACTGACCAGCCCTTAACCAACAGGTGTAGACCTCACAGTGAAATGCAGACTGACCAGCCCTTAACCAACAGGTGTAGACCTCACAGTGAAATGCTGCCTGCCCAGCCCTTAACCAACAGGTGTAGACCTCACAGTGAAATGCAGACTGCCCAGACCTTAACCAACATAGACCTCACAGTGAAATGCTGACTGACCAGCCCTTAACCAACAGGTGTAGACCTCACAGTGAAATGCTGACTGACCAGCCCTTAACCAACAGGTGTAGACCTCACAGTGAAATGCTGACTGACCAGCCCTTAACCAACAGGTGTAGACCTCACAGTGAAATGCTGACTAGCCCTTAACCAACAGGTGTAGACCTCACAGTGAAATGCTGACTGACCAGCCCTTAACCAACAGGTGTAGACCTCACAGTGAAATACTGAGGATGTCACCATAACCCTTAACCAACAGTTGATACAGGCTACAGTCTACTCAGTCAACAAATAACCTATACCATAACATACAGGCTACAGCTCAACATAACCTAGTAACTACTAGTCAACATACCTATACCATAACATACAGGCTACAGTCTACTAGTCAACATAACCTATACCATAACATACAGGCTACAGTCTACTAGTCAACATAACCTATACCATAACATACAGGCTACAGTCTACTAGTCAACATAACCTATACCATAACATACAGGCTACAGTCTACTAGTCAACATAACCTATAGTAACATACAGGCTACAGTCTACTAGTCAACATAACCTATACCATAACATACAGGCTACAGTCTACTAGTCAACATAACCTATACCATAACATACAGGCTACAGTCTACTAGTCAACATAACCTATACCATAACATACAGGCTACAGTCTACTAGTCAACATAACCTATACCATAACATACAGGCTACAGTCTACTAGTCAACATAACCTATACCATAACATACAGGCTACAGTCTACTAGTCAACATAACCTATACCATAACATACAGGCTACAGTCTACTAGTCAACATAACCTATACCATAACATACAGGCTACAGTCTACTAGTCAACATAACCTATACCATAACATACAGGCTACAGTCTACTAGTCAACATAACCTATACCATAACATACAGGCTACAGTCTACTAGTCAACATAACCTATACCATAACATACAGGCTACAGTCTACTAGTCAACATAACCTATACCATAACATACAGGCTACAGTCTACTAGTCAACATAACCTATACCATAACATACAGGCTACAGTCTACTAGTCAACATAACCTATACCATAACATACAGGCTACAGTCTACTAGTCAACATAACCTATACCATAACATACAGGCTACAGTCTACTAGTCAACATAACCTATACCATAACATACAGGCTACAGTCTACTAGTCAACATAACCTATACCATAACATACAGGCTACAGTCTACTAGTCAACATAACCTATACCATAACATACAGGCTACAGTCTACTAGTCAACATAACCTATACCATAACATACAGGCTACAGTCTACTAGTCAACATAACCTATACATAACCTATACCATAACATACAGGCTACAGTCTACTAGTCAACATAACCTATACCATAACATACAGGCTACAGTCTACTAGTCAACATAACCTATACCATAACATACAGGCTACAGTCTACTAGTCAACATAACCTATACCATAACATACAGGCTACAGTCTACTAGTCAACATAACCTATACCATAACATACAGGCTACAGTCTACTAGTCAACATAACCTATACCATAACATACAGGCTACAGTCTACTAGTCAACATAACCTATACCATAACATACAGGCTACAGTCTACTAGTCAACATAACCTATACCATAACATACAGGCTACAGTCTACTAGTCAACATAACCTATACCATAACATACAGGCTACAGTCTACTAGTCAACATAACCTATACCATAACATACAGGCTACAGTCTACTAGTCAACATAACCTATACCATAACATACAGGCTACAGTCTACTAGTCAACATAACCTATACCATAACATACAGGCTACAGTCTACTAGTCAACATAACCTATACCATAACATACAGGCTACAGTCTACTAGTCAACATAACCTATACCATAACATACAGGCTACAGTCTACTAGTCAACATAACCTATACCATAACATACAGGCTACAGTCTACTAGTCAACATAACCTATACCATAACATACAGGCTACAGTCTACTAGTCAACATAACCTATACCATAACATACAGGCTACAGTCTACTAGTCAACATAACCTATACCATAACATACAGGCTACAGTCTACTAGTCAACATAACCTATACCATAACATACAGGCTACAGTCTACTAGTCAACATAACCTATACCATAACATACAGGCTACAGTCTACTAGTCAACATAACCTATACCATAACATACAGGCTACAGTCTACTAGTCAACATAACCTATACCATAACATACAGGCTACAGTCTACTAGTCAACATAACCTATACCATAACATACAGGCTACAGTCTACTAGTCAACATAACCTATACCATAACATACAGGCTACAGTCTACTAGTCAACATAACCTATACCATAACATACAGGCTACAGTCTACTAGTCAACATAACCTATACCATAACATACAGGCTACAGTCTACTAGTCAACATAACCTATACCATAACATACAGTCTACAGTCTACTATACCATAACATACAGGCTACAGTCCTAACCATAACATACAGGCTACAGTCTACTAGTCAACATAACCTATACCATAACATACAGGCTACAGTCTACTAGTCAACATAACCTATACCATAACATACAGGCTACAGTCTACAGTCAACATAACACCATAACATACAGGCTACAGTACAACATAACCTATACCATAACATACAGGCTACAGTCTACTAGTCAACATAACCTATACCATAACATACAGGCTACAGTCTACTAGTCACATAACCTATACCATAACATACAGGCTACAGTCTACACTAGTCAACATAACCTATACCATAACATACAGGCTACAGTCTACTAGTCAACATAACCTATACCATAACATACAGGCTACAGTCTACTAGTCAACATAACCTATACCATAACATACAGGCTACAGTCTACTAGTCATAACATACAGGCTACAGTCTACTAGTCAACATAACCTATACCATAACTACAGGCTACAGTCTACTAGTCAACATAACCACCATAACTACAGGCTACAGTCTACAGTCAACATAACCTATACCATAACATACAGGCTACAGTCTACTAGTAACCTATACCATAACTACAGGCTACAGTCTACAGTCAACTACACCATAACATACAGGCTACAGTCTACTAGTCAACTAACCTATACCATAACATACAGGCTACAGTCTACTAGTCAACATAACCAGTACCATAACATACAGGCTACAGTCTACTAGCATAACACCATAACTACAGGCTACAGTCTACAGTCAACATAACCTATACCATAACATACAGGCTACAGTCTACTAGTCAACATAACCTATACCATAACATACAGGCTACTCTACAGTCTACAGTCTAACCATACCTAACATACAGGCTACAGTCTACTAGTCAACATAACCTACAGCTACAGTCTACAGGCTACAGTCTACTAGTCAACATAACCTATACCATAACATACAGGCTACAGTCTACAGTCAACTAACCAGTACCATACAGGCTACAGTCTACTAGTCTACAGTACCTACAGGCTACAGTCTACAGGCTACAGGCTACAGGCTACAGTCAACTACACCATAACTACAGGCTACAGTCTACAGGCTACAGTAACTACAGGCTACAGTCTACAGTCTAACAGTACCTACATACAGGCTACAGTCTACAGGCTACAGTCTAACATACACAGGCTACAGTCTACAGGAACACAGTCTACAGGCTACAGTCTACAGTCTACAGGTCAGCTACAGGCTACAGTCTACAGGCTACAGGCTACAGTCTACAGGCTACAGTCTACAGGCTACAGTCAGTCTGGGCTACAGGCTACAGGCTACAGCCTACAGGCTACAGTCTACAGTCTACAGGCTACAGGCTACAGTCTACAGGCTACAGTCTACAGGCTACAGTATACAGGCTACAGTCTATAGGCTACAGTCTATAGGCTACAGTCTACAGGCTACAGTCTACAGTCTACAGCTACAGTCTACAGTCTACAGGCTACAGTCTACAGGCTACAGTCTACAGGCTACAGGCTTTTATCCATCACGTTAAATGCTCGCGGAGAAAGAGGATGTTGCTCATTCAACAAGGCGTGTGAACGTGTCAACGTGCGTATGAACGGCCTAAGAATAAATGTTGTCCATTGACAGTCCATGTTAATTCCAGACGGTTTGTTTAAGCACTCAGTTACGCGGTGAGACGGATCAGTAACTAGGTTCATTTAGTCCCCATGTCCCCCCTCATGAGTGTGTACCTGCTGGGGGAGGGCGGTTGAGGTGATGATGGGGATGATGAAGGTGGATGTGGGCCCTCATACGATCCTGACCTGGTGGCCAACACACACACACACACACACTGATTACAGCAGAGCTACGTATCACACACACACACACACACACACACACACACACACACACACACACACACACACACACACACACACACACACACACACACACACACACACACACACACACACACACACACACACACACACACACACACACACACACACACACACACACACACTGACTACAGCAGAGCTATGTATCACACACCTCTTGACGGCGCAGGGCTGGTTGCGGTCCAGAGACGTCTCCTGACCCCTGGATGACTCACAGTCCCATGATGCATCTGTCACAACACAACACTAGTTACCATGGTTATAGTACTAACCCCGACTTTCCTTCCTTCCTGTGTGTGTGTATGGGCACCTCTGTGTGTGTGTGTGTGTGTGTGTGTGTGTGTGTGTGTGTGTGTGTGTGTGTGTGTGTGTGTGTGTGTGTGTGTGTGTGTGTGTGTGTGTGTGTGTGTGTGTGTGTGTGTGTGTGTGTGTGTGTGTGTGTATGTGTATGTGCTAACCAGTTTTGGGGAAGATACTGAAAATATAGTTCACCAAGCTACCAATTACTGATCACTGGTAACAGCTACACTAAAGCTTAAGAAAAACATAGTTTACTGAACTAAAGTTACTGAGAAAAATAGCTCACTACTTCCAAACTAAAAGATATAATATCTAAATATAAAATGTCAGACTTCAAACTGGAAGACCAGACCCCTCTGTCGTCAGATGATAACAGAATGTGTAATTATGCTATTAAACACAGCAAGTGAGAATCAGGTCTGATGAGGAAAAGAAAGGACATTCCTGTCTACTACACCGCTACATGGTAAAACAGTAGTGTAGTTCCAGTAGTTAGCTACACCGATACATGGTAAAACAGTAGTGTAGTTCCAGTAGTTAGCTACACCGCTACATGGTAAAACAGTAGTGTAGTTCCAGTAGTTAGCTACACCGCTACATGGTAAAACAGTAGTGTAGTTCCAGTAGTTAGCTACATCTCTACATGGTAAAACAGTAGTGTAGTTCCAGTAGTTAGCTACACCGCTACATGGTAAAACAGTAGTGTAGTTCCAGTAGTTAGCTACACCGCTACATGGTAAAACAGTAGTGTAGTTCCAGTAGTTAGCTACACCGCTACATGGTAAAACAGTAGTGTGTAGTTCCAGTAGTTAGCTATACCGCTACATGGTATAACAGTAGTGTAGTTCCAGTAGTTAGCTACACCGCTACTAGTGTAGTTCCAGTAGTTAGCTACACCGCTACATGGTATAACAGTAGTGTAGTTCCAGTAGTTAGCTACACCGCTACATGGTATAACAGTAGTGTAGTTCCAGTAGTTAGCTATACCGCTACATGGTAAAACAGTAGTGTAGTTCCAGTAGTTAGCTACACCGCTACATGGTATAACAGTAGTGTGTAGTTCCAGTAGTTAGCTATACCGCTACTAGTGTAGTTCCAGTAGTGTAGTTCCGGTAGTTAGCTACACCGCTACATGGTAAAACAGTAGTGTGTAGTTCCAGTAGTTAGCTACACCGCTACATGGTAAAACAGTAGTGTGTAGTTCCAGTAGTTAGCTACACCGCTACATGGTATAACAGTAGTGTAGTTCCAGTAGTTAGCTACACCGCTACATGGTATAACAGTAGTGTAGTTCCAGTAGTTAGCTACACCGCTACTAGTGTAGTTCCAGTAGTTAGCTACACCGCTACATGGTATAACAGTAGTGTAGTTCCAGTAGTTAGCTACACCGCTACATGGTATAACAGTAGTGTAGTTCCAGTAGTTAGCTATACCGCTACATGGTAAAACAGTAGTGTAGTTCCAGTAGTTAGCTACACCGCTACATGGTATAACAGTAGTGTGTAGTTCCAGTAGTTAGCTATACCGCTACTAGTGTAGTTCCAGTAGTGTAGTTCCGGTAGTTAGCTACACCGCTACATGGTAAAACAGTAGGGTGTAGTTCCAGTAGTTATCTACACCGCTACATGGTAAAACAGTAGTGTGTAGTTCCAGTAGTTAGCTACACCGCTACATGGTATAACAGTAGTGTAGTTCCAGTAGTTAGCTACACCGCTACATGGTATAACAGTAGTGTAGTTCCAGTAGTTAGCTACACCGCTACATGGTAAAACAGTAGTGTAGTTCCAGTAGTTAGCTACACCGCTACATGGTAAAACAGTAGTGTAGTTCCAGTAGTTAGCTACACCGCTACATGGTATAACAGTAGTGTAGTTCCAGTAGTTAGCTACACCACTACATGGTAAAACAGTAGTGTAGTTCCAGTAGTTAGCTACGCCGCTACTAGTGTAGTTCCAGTAGTGTAGTTCCGGTAGTTAGCTACACCGCTACATGGTGAAACAGTAGTGTAGTTCCAGTAGTTAGCTACACCGCTACTAGTGTAGTTCCAGTAGTGTAGTTCCAGTAGTTAGCTACACCGCTACATGGTATAACAGTAGTGTAGTTCCAGTAGTTAGCTACACCGCTACATGGTATAACAGTAGTGTAGTTCCAGTAGTTAGCTACACCACTACATGGTATAACAGTAGTGTAGTTCCAGTAGTTAGCTACACCGCTACATGGTATAACAGTAGTGTAGTTCCAGTAGTTAGCTACACCGCTACATGGTAAAACAGTAGTGTAGTTCCAGTAGTTAGCTACACCGCTACATGGTAAAACAGTAGTGTAGTTCCAGTAGTTAGCTATACCGCTACATGGTATAACAGTAGTGTAGTTCCAGTAGTTAGCTACACCACTACATGGTAAAACAGTAGTGTAGTTCCAGTAGTTAGCTACGCCGCTACTAGTGTAGTTCCAGTAGTGTAGTTCCGGTAGTTAGCTACACCGCTACATGGTGAAACAGTAGTGTAGTTCCAGTAGTTAGCTACGCCGCTACTAGTGTAGTTCCAGTAGTGTAGTTCCGGTAGTTAGCTACACCGCTACATGGTAAAACAGTAGTGTAGTTCCAGTAGTTAGCTACACCGCTACTAGTGTAGTTCCAGTAGTGTAGTTCCAGTAGTTAGCTACACCGCTACATGGTAAAACAGTAGTGTAGTTCCGGTAGTTAGCTACACCGCTACATGGTATAACAGTAGTGTAGTTCCAGTAGTTAGCTACACCGCTACATGGTAAAACAGTAGTGTAGTTCCAGTAGTTAGCTACACCGCTACATGGTAAAACAGTAGTGTAGTTCCAGTAGTTAGCTACACCGCTACATGGTAAAACAGTAGTGTAGTTCCAGTAGTTAGCTACACCGCTACATGGTAAAACAGTAGTGTAGTTCCAGTAGTTAGCTACACTGCTACATGGTAAAACAGTAGTGTAGTTCCAGTAGTTAGCTACACTGCTACATGGTAAAACAGTAGTGTAGTTCCAGTAGTTAGCTACACTGCTACATGGTAAAACAGTAGTGTAGTTCCAGTAGTTAGCTACACCGCTACATGGTAAAACAGTAGTGTAGTTCCAGTAGTTAGCTACACCGCTACATGGTAAAACAGTAGTGTAGTTCCAGTAGTTAGCTACACCGCTACATGGTAAAACAGTAGTGTAGTTCCAGTAGTTAGCTACACCGCTACATGGTAAAACAGTAGTGTGTAGTTCCAGTAGTTAGCTATACCGCTACATGGTATAACAGTAGTGTAGTTCCAGTAGTTAGCTACACCGCTACTAGTGTAGTTCCAGTAGTTAGCTACACCGCTACATGGTATAACAGTAGTGTAGTTCCAGTAGTTAGCTACACTGCTACATGGTAAAACAGTAGTGTAGTTCCAGTAGTTAGCTACACTGCTACATGGTAAAACAGTAGTGTAGTTCCAGTAGTTAGCTACACCGCTACATGGTAAAACAGTAGTGTAGTTCCAGTAGTTAGCTACACCGCTACATGGTAAAACAGTAGTGTAGTTCCAGTAGTGTAGTTCCGGTAGTTAGCTACACCGCTACATGGTGAAACAGTAGTGTAGTTCCAGTAGTTAGCTACGCCGCTACTAGTGTAGTTCCAGTAGTGTAGTTCCGGTAGTTAGCTACACCGCTACATGGTAAAACAGTAGTGTAGTTCCAGTAGTTAGCTACACCGCTACTAGTGTAGTTCCAGTAGTGTAGTTCCAGTAGTTAGCTACACCGCTACATGGTAAAACAGTAGTGTAGTTCCAGTAGTTAGCTACACCGCTACATGGTAAAACAGTAGTGTAGTTCCAGTAGTTAGCTACACCGCTACATGGTAAAACAGTAGTGTAGTTCCAGTAGTTAGCTACACCGCTACATGGTAAAACAGTAGTGTAGTTCCAGTAGTTAGCTACACTGCTACATGGTAAAACAGTAGTGTAGTTCCAGTAGTTAGCTACACTGCTACATGGTAAAACAGTAGTGTAGTTCCAGTAGTTAGCTACACTGCTACATGGTAAAACAGTAGTGTAGTTCCAGTAGTTAGCTACACTGCTACATGGTAAAACAGTAGTGTAGTTCCAGTAGTTAGCTACACTGCTACATGGTAAAACAGTAGTGTAGTTCCAGTAGTTAGCTACACCGCTACATGGTAAAACAGTAGTGTAGTTCCAGTAGTTAGCTACACCGCTACATGGTAAAACAGTAGTGTAGTTCCAGTAGTTAGCTACACCGCTACATGGTAAAACAGTAGTGTAGTTCCAGTAGTTAGCTACACCGCTACTAGTGTAGTTAAAACAGCTACATGGTATAACAGTAGTTCCAGTAGTTAGCTATACCGCTACATGGTATAACAGTAGTGTAGTTCCAGTAGTTAGCTACACCGCATGGTAAAACTAGTGTAGTTCCAGTAGTTAGCTACACCGCTACATGGTATAACAGTAGTGTAGTTCCAGTAGTTAGCTACACTGCTACATGGTAAAACAGTAGTGTAGTTCCAGTAGTTAGCTACACTGCTACATGGTAAAACAGTAGTGTAGTTCCAGTAGTTAGCTACACCGCTACATGGTAAAACAGTAGTGTAGTTCCAGTAGTTAGCTACACCGCTACATGGTAAAACAGTAGTGTAGTTCCAGTAGTGTAGTTCCGGTAGTTAGCTACACCGCTACATGGTGAAACAGTAGTGTAGTTCCAGTAGTTAGCTACGCCGCTACTAGTGTAGTTCCAGTAGTGTAGTTCCGGTAGTTAGCTACACCGCTACATGGTAAAACAGTAGTGTAGTTCCAGTAGTTAGCTACACCGCTACTAGTGTAGTTCCAGTAGTGTAGTTCCAGTAGTTAGCTACACCGCTACATGGTAAAACAGTAGTGTAGTTCCAGTAGTTAGCTATACCGCTACATGGTAAAACAGTGAACTAACACCAAGCGACTGTAAAATGTCATTAAACAACTAGTTGAACTACACGTAGTTCACTACTCCCCAACACTGGTGCTAACCCTATATAAATTGTATCTGGGATAATGCAGGCTGATCCTGGCCGTTCTGATGAGAGATTGCTTCTGTCTTACAGATCTGTTGTGCCGGAACGATCACTTCTGTCTGAACAACGAGCTCTGTGGGAGTTGGATGAGAAAGGGCCGTTGCCGTCTCCTCCAGGATCTTCTTCTCCTGGAAACAGGAGAAGATGCACATGATGATAATTACTGATAATAGAGGACTCATTACAGGGCTAATGCTAAAGGCTAATGATTTTGTCAGGGCTAATGCTAAAGGCTAATGTGTGTGTCAGGGCTATTGCTAAAGGCTAATGTGTGTGTCAGGACTAATACTAAAGGTTAATGTGTGTCAGGGCTAATGCTAAATGCTAATGTGTGTGTCAGGGCTAATGCTAAAGGCTAATGTGTGTGTCAGGGCTAAAGGCTAATGTGTGTGTCAGGGCTAATGCTAAAGGCTAATGTGTGTGTCAGGGCTAATGCTAAAGGCTAATGTGTGTGTCAGTGCTATTGCTAAAGGCTAATGTGTGTGTCAGGGATAATGCTAAAGGCTAATGTGTTTGTCAGGGCTAATGCTAAAGGCTAATGTGTGTGTCAGGGCTATTGCTAAAGGCTAATGTGTGTGTCAGGACTAATACTAAAGGTTAATGTGTGTCAGGGCTAATGCTAAATGCTAATGTGTGTGTCAGGGCTAATGCTAAAGGCTAATGTGTGTGTCAGGGCTAAAGGCTAATGTGTGTCAGGGCTAATGCTAAAGGCTAATGTGTGTGTCAGGGCTAATGCTAAAGGCTAATGTGTGTGTCAGGGCTAATGCTAAAGGCTAATGTGTGTGTCAGTGCTATTGCTAAAGGCTAATGTGTGTGTCAGGGCTAATGCTAAAGGCTAATGTGTGTGTCAGGGCTAATGCTAAAGGCTAATGTGTGTGTCAGTGCTATTGCTAAAGGCTAATGTGTGTGTCAGGGCTAATGCTAAAGGCTAATGTGTGTGTCAGGGCTAATGCTAAAGGCTAATGTGTGTGTCAGTGCTATTGCTAAAGGCTAATGTGTGTGTCAGGGCTAATGCTAAAGGCTAATGTGTGTGTCAGTGCTATTGCTAAAGGCTAATGTGTGTGTCAGGGCTAATGCTAAAGGCTAATGTGTGTGTCAGGGCTAATGCTAAAGGCTAATATGTGTGTCAGTGCTATTGCTAAAGGCTAATGTGTGTGTCAGTGCTATTGCTAAAGGCTAATGTGTGTGTCAGGGCTAATGCTAAAGGCTAATGTGTGTGTCAGGGCTAATGCTAAAGGCTAATGTGTGTGTCAGTGCTATTGCTAAAGGCTAATGTGTGTGTCAGTGCTATTGCTAAAGGCTAATGTGTGTGTCAGGGCTAATGCTAAAGGCTAATGTGTTTGCTACCTCTTCCTTGTGTCTTCGTTCTTCCTCGTCCACCTCTCTCTGCGCTCTCTCCCACTCCCCTTTCAGTTTCTCCTGCTCCCTGAGGTACTGCTCCTGCAGACACACACCACATACACACACGCAAGCACGTCACACACACACAAACACACACGTCACAAATCACACACATTAATGTGAAAACGACATCAGGGTGATGATAACAGTGAAGCTTCCTCCACCTCTATCCTCCTCCACCCTCCCTGTCCCATACCTGACTGTAACTATCCTCCTCCACTGTCCCTGTCCCTGTCCCATACCTGACTGTAACTATCCTCCTCCACTGTCCCTGTCCCATACCTGGCTGTAACTATCCTCCTCCACCCTCCCTGTCCCATACCTGACTCTAACTATCCTCCTCCACTGTCCCTGTCCCTGTCCCATACCTGGCTGTAACTATCCTCCTCCACTGTCCCTGTCCCTGTCCCATACCTGACTGTAACTATCCTCCTCCACTGTCCCTGTCCCATACCTGGCTGTAACTATCCTCCTCCACTGTCCCTGTCCCATACCTGACTGTAACTATCCTCCTCCACTGTCCCTGTCCCTGTCCCATACCTGACTGTAACTATCCTCCTCCACTGTCCCTCTCCCTGTCCCATACCTGGCTGTAACTATCCTCCTCCACTGTCCCTGTCCCATACCTGACTGTAACTATCCTCCTCCACTGTCCCTGTCCCTGTCCCATACCTGGCTGTAACTATCCTCCTCCACTGTCCCTGTCCCTGTCCCATTCCTGGCTGTAACTATCCTCCTCCACTGTCCCTGTCCCATACCTGGCTGTAACTATCCTCCTCCACTGTCCCTGTCCCATACCTGACTGTAACTATCCTCCTCCACTGTCCCTGTCCCTGTCCCATACCTGGCTGTAACTATCCTCCTCCACTGTCCCTGTCCCATACCTGGCTGTAACTATCCTCCTCCACTGTCCCTGTCCCATTCCTGGCTGTAACTATCCTCCTCCACTGTCCCTGTCCCATACCTGGCTGTAACTATCCTCCTCCACTGTCCCTGTCCCTGTCCCATTCCTGACTGTAACTATCCTCCTCCACTGTCCCTGTCCCATACCTGACTAACTATCCTCCTCCACCCTCCCTGTCCCTGTCCCTGTCCCATACCTGGCTGTAACTCTCCTCCTCCACTGTCCCTGTCCCTGTCCCATACCTGGCTGTAACTATCCTCCTCCACTGTCCCTGTCCCTGTCCCATACCTGGCTGTAACTATCCTCCCTCCACTGTCCCTGTCCCATACCTGGCTGTAACTATCCTCCTCCACTGTCCCTGTCCCTGTCCCATACCTGACTGTAACTATCCTCCTCCACTGTCCCTGTCCCATACCTGGCTGTAACTATCCTCCTCCACTGTCCCTGTCCCACTGTCCCTGTCCCTGTCCCATACCTGGCTGTAACTATCCTCCTCCACTGTCCCTGTCCCATACCTGACTGTAACTATCCTCCTCCACTGTCCCTGTCCCTATCCCATACCTGGCTGTAACTATCCTCCTCCACTGTCCCTGTCCCATACCTGGCTGTAACTATCCTCCTCCACTGTCCCTGTCCCATACCTGGCTGTAACTATCCTCCTCCACTGTCCCTGTCCCTGTCCCATACCTGACTGTAACTATCCTCCTCCACTGTCCCTGTCCCATACTGTAACTATCCTCCTCCACTGTCCCTCTCCCTGTCCCATACCTGGCTGTAACTATCCTCCTCCACTGTCCCTGTCCCATACCTGACTGTAACTATCCTCCTCCACTGTCCCTGTCCCTGTCCCATACCTGGCTGTAACTATCCTCCTCCACTGTCCCTGTCCCTGTCCCATTCCTGGCTGTAACTATCCTCCTCCACTGTCCCTGTCCCATACCTGGCTGTAACTATCCTCCTCCACTGTCCCTGTCCCATACCTGACTGTAACTATCCTCCTCCACTGTCCCTGTCCCTGTCCCATACCTGGCTGTAACTATCCTCCTCCACTGTCCCTGTCCCATACCTGGCTGTAACTATCCTCCTCCACTGTCCCTGTCCCATTCCTGGCTGTAACTATCCTCCTCCACTGTCCCTGTCCCATACCTGGCTGTAACTATCCTCCTCCACTGTCCCTGTCCCTGTCCCATTCCTGACTGTAACTATCCTCCTCCACTGTCCCTGTCCCATACCTGACTAACTATCCTCCTCCACCCTCCCTGTCCCTGTCCCTGTCCCATACCTGGCTGTAACTCTCCTCCTCCACTGTCCCTGTCCCTGTCCCATACCTGGCTGTAACTATCCTCCTCCACTGTCCCTGTCCCTGTCCCATACCTGGCTGTAACTATCCTCCTCCACTGTCCCTGTCCCATACCTGGCTGTAACTATCCTCCTCCACTGTCCCTGTCCCTGTCCCATACCTGGCTGTAACTATCCTCCTCCACTGTCCCTGTCCCATACCTGACTAACTATCCTCCTCCACCCTCCCTGTCCCTGTCCCTGTCCCATACCTGGCTGTAACTATCCTCCTCCACTGTCCCTGACCCTGTCCCATACCTGGCTGTAAATCCTCCTCCCTCCTCCACTGTCCCTGTCCCTGTCCCTGTCCCATACCTGGCTGTAACTATCCTCCCTCCACCCTGTCCCTGTCCCTGTAACTATCCCTGTCCCATACCTGGCTGTAACTATCCTCCTCCACTGTCCCTGTCCCTGTCCCATACCTGGCTGTAACTATCCTCCTCCACTGTCCCTGTCCCTCTCATGTTATCACCTCAACTGTTATCTCCTCTCCCGTTATCTCCTCTCCCGTTATCTCCTTTCCCGTTATCTCCTCTCCCGTTATCTCCTCTCCTGTTAACTCCTCTCCTGTGGTCTCCTCTCCTGTTATCTCCTCTCCTGTTATCACCTCTCCTGTTATCACCTCTCCTGTAGTCTCCTCTCACACACCTGTAGGAATCTCTCCTGTTATCTCCTCTCCTGTTATCTCCTCTCCTGTAGTCTCCTCTCCCGTAGTCTCCTCTCACACACCTGTAGGAATCTCTCCTGTTATCTCCTCTCCTGTTATCTCCTCTCCTGTAGTCTCCTCTCACACACCTGTAGGAATCTCTCCTGTTATCTCCCCTCCCGTTATCTCCTCTCCCGTTAACTCCTCTCCTGTTAACTCCTCTCCTGTGGTCTCCTCTCCTGTTATTTCCTCTCCTGTTATCTCCTCTCCTGTTAT
>NW_025745976.1:200000-210110 GCF_021184085.1 Oncorhynchus gorbuscha | reverse complement strand
CAATGCCCTGCTTGTCAGAGGAACTGAAGCTACTGCTCACTGTGTAGGGCACTTCAACCAGTCCGTTGGAGCCTTTGCAGCTGTCAAACCTGAACCCTTCTATGATCAGAGTGTCTCCGTCCTCCTCGATGCCGGCATCCCACATCCTGATCCTCTGGTCCCGCTGTCACAACACCAATAACACACATAACATGTAGCGAAATACAACACGAGGCGGCGTCATTTTACCTCATTGAAAATAGTCAAAATCATTGGCTGTATGTACAGTGTCACATATCCTAATAGCAGTGGATACTGGATACCCAGGAGATTGTTAGTTCTTATACAGAAGTTACTAGAACCTAAGGCCTATGATCCATGTTGTTAGTCCTAAATAAACCTCTGAAGGGAGGGCTCCACCACCACACCTACAATTTCAACATGGTTTTAATCCATACTGGTCCATTTACACCTGGCCATGCCTACTCAACAAATAGGTCACACACTAATGTAATGACAGTTGACTCTACTACAATGATGTGCTGAGGAACGTGTCAGATTGAGCAGGCCACTGGTTAAATATTGTCACATTTGCCATTTCCTGTTTGACAAATGCTATAGAACAGGGAAAGAAGTTGTTCAGACAAACTCATCGTTTTAATATTTGTCTGGAAATATGAATGAAATGTATTGTAAGAATTGTGTTTGTTATAGATTGTGGTAGTTGTGCCTGTATAGCTTAGTGTGTTTGTTCTAGATTGTGGTAGTTGTGCCTGTATAGCTTAGTGTGTTTGTTATAGATTGTGGTAGTTGTGCCTGTATAGCTTAGTGTGTTTGTTATAGATTGTGGTAGTTGTGCCTGTATAGCTTAGTGTGTTTGTTATAGATTGTGGTAGTTGTGCCTGTATAGCTTAGTGTGTTTGTTATAGATTGTGGTAGTTGTGCCTGTATAGCTTAGTGTGTTTGTTATAGATTGTGGTAGTTGTGCCTGTATAGCTTAGGTGTGTTTGTTATAGATTGTGGTAGTTGTGCCTGTATAGCTTAGTGTGTTTGTTATAGATTGTGGTAGTTGTGCCTGTATAGCTTAGTGTGTTTGTTATAGATTGTGGTAGTTGTGCCTGTATAACTTAGTGTGTTTGTTATAGATTGTGGTAGTTGTGCCTGTATAGCCTAGGTGTGTTTGTTATAGATTCTCTCTCTCTCTCTCTCTCTGTCTCTCTGACTCTCTCTGTCTCTCTGTCTCGCTCTCTCTGTCTCTCTGTCTCTGTCTCTCTGTCTCTCTCACTCTCTGTCTCTCTGTCTCTCTCTCTCTCTCTGTCTCTCTGTCTCGCTCTCTCTGTCTCTCTGTCTCTCTCTCTCTCTCCCTCTCTATATCTCTCTGTCTCTCTCTGTCTCTCTCTCTCTCTGTCTCTCTCTCTCTCTCTGCTAAATACTTCCATCCCTTTCTCCGCCTGCCCCCTGGGGGAGTTGAGGTGTGAGAATAAACAATGAAGGTGACAGAGGTGGCTCTCACGGCAACATTATGATTTATTAATCTACAGTACTCTGTCCACACACACACACACACGCACGCACGCACACACACACACACACACACACACACACACACACACACACACACACACACACACACACACACACACACACACACACACACACACACACACACACACACACACACACACACACACACACACACACACACACACACACACACACACACACACACACACACACAGTTAAAGCTACGGGAGAAGGAGTAGGGAGCGGGGGGGAGGAGAAGGAGTGGGGAGCGAGGAGAGGAGAGGAGGAGTGGAGGGAGATACGGGGAGAGGGAAGGGTGGATGGAGATACGGGGAGCGAGATGTGAGGGGAGAGAGGAGAGGAGAGGAGAGGAGAGGAGAGAGAGGCAAAGAGGGGAGAAGAGAAGAGGGGAGAGGAGAGGAGAGGAACCCAGTGGGCTGCAGCTGGTAGAAGCTGTAGAGGTCAGCAGAGGAGTCACTGATAAATGATGTTTGTTTTATCTGAACGGGAATAGACAGTTTGGTTCAATGAGGTTTTATTTTGAGTGTGAACTGTGAATGAAATGGACCGTTCAGCATAGTAAAATAGGCTCTTTACTGTAAATCAAATCCAATGTATTTATATAGCCCTTCGTACATCAGCTGATGTCACAAAGTGCTGTATAGAAACCCAGCCTAAAACCCCAAACAGCAAGCAATGCAGGTGTAGAAGCACAGTGGTAAGGAAAAACTCCCCAGAAAGGCCAAAACCTAGGAAGAAACCTAGAGAGGAACCAGGCTATGTGGGGTGGCCAGTCCTCTTCTGGCTGTGCCGGGTGGAGATTATAACAGAACATGGCCAAGATGTTCAAATGTTCATAAATGACCACACAGGACACCGGATAGGACAGGAGAAGTACTCCAGATATAACAAACTGACCCTCTCCCCCCGACACATAAACTACTGCAGCATAAATACTGGAGGCTGAGACAGGAGGGGTCAGGAGACACTATGGCCCCATCCGATGATACCCCCGGACAGGGCCAAACAGGAAGGATATAACCCCACCAAAGCACAGCCCCCACACCACTAGAGAGATATCTTCAACCACCAACTTACCATCTTGAGACAAGGCCGAGTATAGCCCACAAAGATCTCCGCCACGGCACAACCCATGGGGGGGTTGATCACTGTACTCTGTAGTTCTGCCTAGTAGATGAAGAGGTCTACATGGGAAGGTCGAGGGGCTGTAAGGGCTTTAGGGTGACCTTATAGTAGCAGTGTCCTGTCAGGAATAAAGACCACTGTCATGTGACTGGATGGCTTCATGTCAGTGATGGTTCTATATAACGCCTCATCCAGTAACATAGACTCTCTTTGGATGTTTGATGTTATGCAATGTGACTACCCGTACTACTATAAACTAGTATACTATAGTACAGAGTATTATACTACACTATACTACACCATGCTAGTATACTATACTATAAACTATTATACTACACTATACTATGATACTACACTATACTACACTATACAACACTATACTAGTATACTATAGTACAGCGTATTATACTACACTATACTACACCATACTAGTATACTATACTATAAACTATTATACTACACCATACTATTATACTATACTATACACTAGTATACTACAGTACAACGTAGTATACTACACTGTACTACACCATAATAGTATACTATACTATAAACTATTATACTACACTATACTATTATACTATACTATAAACTAGTATACTATAGTACAGCATATTATACGACACTATACTACACTATACTAGTATACTATACTATAAACTATTATACTACACTATACTACACCATACTAGTATACTATACTATAAACTATTATACTACACTATACTATTATACTATACTATAAACTAGTATACTCTAGTACAACATATTATATTACACTATAGGACAATATAATAGTATACTATACTATAAACTATTATACTACACTATACTATTATACTATACTATAAACTGTAATACTATAGTATAACGTATTATACTACACTGTACTACACCATACTAGTATATTATACTATACTATAAACTATTATACTACACTATACTATTATACTACACTATAAACTAGTATACTATAGTATAATGTATCTACTACACTGTACTACACCATACTAATATACTATACTATAAACTATTATACTACACTATACTATTATACTATACTATAAACTAGTATACTCTAGTACAACGTATTATACTACACTATACGACACTATACTAGTATACTATACTATAAACTGTAATACTACACTATACTATTATACTATACTATAAACTGTAATACTATAGTATAATGTATTATACTACACTATACTACACCATACTAGTATACTATACTTTACTATAAACTATTATAATACACTGTGCTGTTATACAATACTATAAACTGTAATACTATAGTATAACGTATTATACTACACTATACTACACCATACTAGTATATTATACTATAAACTATTATACTACACTATGCTATTATACTATACTATAAACTGTAATACTATAGTATAACGTATTATACTACAATGTACTACACCATAAGAGTATACTATACTATACTATAAACTATTATACTACACTATACTATTATACTATACTATAAACTGTAATACTATAGTATAGCATATTATACTACACTATACTACACCATACTAGTATACTATACTATACTATACTATAAACCACTATACTACACTATCCTATTATACTATGCTATAAACTAGTATACTATAGTGCAACGTATTATACTACACTATACTACACCATACCAGTATACTATACTATACTGTAAACTATTATACTACACTATACTATTATGCTATACTATAATATGCTGTACTATAGTATACTATAAACTAGTATACTATAGTACAGCATATTATACGACACTATACTACACCATACTAGTATACTATACTATAAACTATTATACTACACTATACTATTATACTATACTATAAACTAGTATACTCTAGTACAACATATTATATTACACTATAGGACAATATAATAGTATACTATACTATAAACTATTATACTACACTATACTATTGTACTATACTATAAACTGTAATACTATAGTATAATGTATTATACTACACTGTACTACACCATACTAGTATATTATACTATACTATAAACTATTATACTACACTATACTATTATACTACACTATAAACTAGTATACTATAGTATAATGTATCTACTGCACTGTACTACACCATACTAATATACTATACTATAAACTATTATACTACACTATACTATTATACTATACTATAAACTAGTATACTCTAGTACAACATATTATGCTACGCTATACTACACTATACTAGTATACTATACTATAAACTGTAATACTACACTATACTATTATACTATACTATAAACTGTAATACTATAGTATAATGTATTATACTACACTATACTACACCATACTAGTATACTATACTTTACTATAAACTATTATAATACACTGTGCTGTTATACAATACTATAAACTGTAATACTATAGTATAACGTATTATACTACACTATACTACACCATACTAGTATATTATACTATAAACTATTATACTACACTATGCTATTATACTATACTATAAACTGTAATACTATAGTATAACGTATTATACTACAATGTACTACACCATAAGAGTATACTATACTATACTATAAACTATTATACTACACTATATTATTATACTATACTATAAACTGTAATACTATAGTATAGCGTATTATACTACACTATACTACACCATACTAGTATACTATACTATACTATACTATAAACCACTATATTACACTATCCTATTATACTATGCTATACACTAGTATACTATAGTGCAACGTATTATACTACACTATACTACACCATACCAGTATACTATACTATACTGTAAACTATTATACTACACTATACTATTATGCTATACTATAAACCAGTATACTATAGTATACTGTATTATACTACACTGTACTACACCATACTAGCATACTATACTATACTATACTATAAACTATTATACTACACTATACTATTATACTATACTATAAACTAGTATACTATAGTATAACGTATTATACTACACTATACTACATCATACTAGTATAATATACTATACACTATTATACTACACTATGCTATTATACTATACTATAAACTGTAATACTATAGTATAACGTGTTATACTACGCTGTACTACACCATACTAGTATATTATACTCTTAAACGATTATACTACACTATACTATTATACTATGCTATAAACTGCAGTACTATAGTATAACGTATTATACTACACTATACTAGTATACTATACTATAAGCTATTATACTACACTATACTATTATACTACACTATAAACTAGTATACTATAATATAAAGTAGTATACTGCACTATACTATTATACTATACTACATTATACTATTATACTACACTATGCTATTATACTATACTATAAACTGTAATACTATAGTATAACGTATTATACTACACTATACTACACTATACTAGTATACTATACTATACTATATGCTATTATTTACATTTACATTTACATTTAAGTCATTTAGCTGACGCTCTTATCCAGAGCGACTTACACTGCACTATACTATTATACTATACTACATTATAATATTATACTACACTATGCTATTATACTATACTATAAACTGTAATACTATAGTATACCGTATTATACTACACTATACTACACTATACTACTATACTATACTATACTATACGCTATTATACTGCACTATACTATTATACTATACTATACACTGTAATACTATAGTATAACGTATTATACTACACTATACTACACTATACTAGTATGCTATACTATAAACTGTAATACTACACTATACTATTATACTATAATATAAACTATTATACTATAGTATACAGTATTATACTACACTATAATATTATACTATTATACTACGTAACCCCTACATGTGTAATACTGTATAGTACTGTATCTTACTCCATACAGTATACTGTAACCCCTACATGGGTAATACTGTATAGTACTGTATCTTACGCTATACAGTATACTGTAACTCCTACATGTGTAATACTGTATAGTACTGTATCTTACTCCATACAGTATACTGTAACTCCTACATGTGTAATACTGTATAGTACTGTATCTTACTCCATACAGTATACTGTAAACCCTTCATGTGTAATACTGTATAGTACTGTATCTTACTCTATACAGTATACTGTAACCCCTACATGTGTAATACTGTACAGTATATTACTCCCTACAGTATACTGTAATCCCTACATGGGTAATACTGTATAGTACTGTATCTTACTCCATACAGTATACTGTAACCCCTACATGTGTAATACTGTATAGTACTGTATCTTACTCCATACAGTATACCGTAACCCCTACATGTGTAATACTGTATAGTACTGTATCTTACTCTATACAGTATAATGTAACCCCTACATGTGTAATACTGTATAGTACTGTATCTTACTCTATACAGTATAATGTAACCCCTACATGTGTAATACTGTATAGTAGAGTATGTTACTCCATACAGTATACCGTAACCCCTACATGTGTAATACTGTATAGTACTGTATCTTACTCTATACAGTATAATGTAACCCCTACATGTGTAATACTGTATAGTACTGTATCTTACTCCATACAGTATACTACGTAACCCCTACATGTGTAATACTGTACTGTATCTTACTCTATACAGTATACTGTAACCCCTACATGTGTAATACTGTATAGTACTGTATCTTACTCCATACAGTATACTACGTAACCCCTACATGTGTAATACTGTATAGTACTGTATCTTACTCCATACAGTATACTACGTAACCCCTACATGGGTAATACTGTATAGTACTGTATCTTACTCCATACAGTATACTACGTAACCCCTACATGGGTAATACTGTATAGTACTGTATCTTACTCTATACAGTATACTGTAACCCCTACATGTGTAATACTGTACTGTATCTTACTCCATACAGTATACTACGTAACCCCTACATGTGTAATACTGTATAGTACTGTATCTTACTCCATACAGTATACTACGTAACCCCTACATGTGTAATACTGTACTGTATCTTACTCTATACAGTATACTACGTAACCCCTACATGGGTAATACTGTATAGTACTGTATCTTACTCCATACAGTATACGGTAACCCCTACATGTGTAATACTGTATAGTACTGTATCTTACTCCATACAGTATACTACGTAACCCCTACATGGGTAATACTTTATAGTACTGTATCTTACTCCATACAGTATACTGTAAACCCTTCATGTGTAATACTGTATAGTACTGTATCTTACTCTATACAGTATACTGTAACCCCTACATGTGTAATACTGTACAGTATATTACTCCCTACAGTATACTGTAATCCCTACATGGGTAATACTGTATAGTACTGTATCTTACTCCATACAGTATACTGTAACCCCTACATGTGTAATACTGTATAGTACTGTATCTTACTCCATACAGTATACCGTAACCCCTACATGTGTAATACTGTATAGTACTGTATCTTACTCTATACAGTATAATGTAACCCCTACATGTGTAATACTGTATAGTACTGTATCTTACTCTATACAGTATAATGTAACCCCTACATGTGTAATACTGTATAGTAGAGTATATTACTCCATACAGTATACCGTAACCCCTACATGTGTAATACTGTATAGTACTGTATCTTACTCTATACAGTATAATGTAACCCCTACATGTGTAATACTGTATAGTACTGTATCTTACTCCATACAGTATACTACGTAACCCCTACATGTGTAATACTGTACTGTATCTTACTCTATACAGTATACTGTAACCCCTACATGTGTAATACTGTATAGTACTGTATCTTACTCCATACAGTATACTACGTAACCCCTACATGTGTAATACTGTATAGTACTGTATCTTACTCCATACAGTATACTACGTAACCCCTACATGGGTAATACTGTATAGTACTGTATCTTACTCCATACAGTATACTACGTAACCCCTACATGGGTAATACTGTATAGTACTGTATCTTACTCTATACAGTATACTGTAACCCCTACATGTGTAATACTGTACTGTATCTTACTCCATACAGTATACTACGTAACCCCTACATGTGTAATACTGTATAGTACTGTATCTTACTCCATACAGTATACTACGTAACCCCTACATGTGTAATACTGTACTGTATCTTACTCTATACAGTATACTACGTAACCCCTACATGGGTAATACTGTATAGTACTGTATCTTACTCCATACAGTATACGGTAACCCCTACATGTGTAATACTGTATAGTACTGTATCTTACTCCATACAGTATACTACGTAACCCCTACATGGGTAATACTTTATAGTACTGTATCTTACTCCAGTCGTCCTCACCTGGGGTACAAAAGGACCTGGTCTATCCACAGGCAGTACTGTGGAAGATTCACCACAACATAGTCCTAGTGGTCAGTGGCAGGCGAGAGACTTCAGAGCCAAATGTTGGGGTTTCAGTGGGTTGGGTTCAGAGAATGACGAAAACTACTGAAATATTCCATATTATAAACTGGGTTGTCTGACTGTCTGATTGTCTGAAAGCCGTGGCATATCAGACCGTATACCACAGGTATGACAAAACATATCGTTCCTCCTGTTCTATTTACGTTGGTAATCAGGTTATAATAGCAAGAAGGCACCTCGAAGAGTTTGTGATATAACGGCCAATATACCACGGCTGAGGGCCGGAATCCAGGCATTCTGCGTTGCGTCGTGTCTAAGAACAGCCCCTGTGCCTTTTAATTGCTGACAGTATAGCATTTCCTCCATTACATCAGTGACTCTCTATTTCCATCCATCTTTCATCTTTCTCTGTTTCATTAGACGGGGCCAGAGATCCCCCAAGGGACCAAGCTGAGAGAACTCAACCATAAACACTGAGTGTACAAAACATTAAGAATGCCTGGCCTTCACGGCCTCTAACTCGTTTCTAAGGCTAGATATTGAGCCTTCACGGCCTGTAACTCGTTTCTAAGGCTAGATATTGAGCCTTCACGGCCTGTAACTCGTTTCTAAGGCTAGATATTGAGCCTTCACGGCCTGTAACTCGTTTCTAAGGCTAGATATTGAGCCTTCACGGCCTCTAACTCGTTTCTAAGGCTAGATATTGAGCCTTCACGGCCTGTAACTCGTTTCTAAGGCTAGATATTGAGCCTTCACGTTCTCTAACTCGTTTCTATGGCTAGATATTGAGCCTTCACGGCCTCTAACTCGTTTCTAAGGCTAGATATTGAGCCTTCACGGCCTGTAACTCATTTCTAAGGCTAGATATTGAGCCTTCACGTACTGTAACTCATTTCTAAGGCTAGATATTGAGCCTTCACGTACTGTAACTTATTTTTTTGGTCTTTTTCTGCTTTAAAATGACTTATTTTGCTAAGTAGAATCATGATGGTGAACTTACAAACGAACAGGCAAACATAATGTTGTGGAAAAGGAAGCTGGCTATT
>NW_025745976.1:167500-197500 GCF_021184085.1 Oncorhynchus gorbuscha | reverse complement strand
GATGGAGTGTACTGCTGACTGACTTCAGGTTTATAGATGGAGTGTACTGCTGACTTCAGGTTTTAGATGGAGTGTACTGCTGACTGACTTCAGGTTTATAGATGGAGTGTACTGCTGACTTCAGGTTTATAGATGGAGTGTACTGCTGACTTCAGGTTTATAGATGGAGTGTACTGCTGACTGTCTTCAGGTTTATAGATGGAGTGGTACTGCTGACTTCAGGTTTATAGATGGAGTGTTTATAGATGGAGTGTACTGCTGACTGACTTCAGGTTTATAGATGGAGTGTACTGCTGACTGACTTCAGGTTTATAGATGGAGTGTACTGCTGACTGACTTCAGGTTTATAGATGGAGTGTACTGCTGTCTTCAGGTTTATAGATGGAGTGTACTGCTGACTTCAGGTTTATAGATGGAGTGTACTGCTGACTTCAGGTTTATAGATGGAGTGTACTGCTGACTTCAGGTTTATAGATGGAGTGTACTGCTGACTGTCTTCAGGTTTATAGATGGAGTGTACTGCTGACTTCAGGTTTATAGATGGAGTGTTTATAGATGGAGTGTACTGCTGACTTCAGGTTTATAGATGGAGTGTACTGCTGACTGTCTTCAGGTTTATAGATGGAGTGTACTGCTGACTGACTTCAGGTTTATAGATGGAGTGTACTGCTGACTGTCTTCAGGTTTATAGATGGAGTGTTTATAGATGGAGTGTACTGCTGACTTCAGGTTTATAGATGGTTTTATAGATGGAGTGTACTGCTGACTTCAGGTTTATAGATGGAGTGTTTATAGATGGAGTGTACTGCTGACTGACTTCAGGTTTATAGATGGAGTGTACTGCTGACTGACTTCAGGTTTATAGATGGAGTGTACTGCTGTCTTCAGGTTTATAGATGGAGTGTTTATAGATGGAGTGTACTGCTGACTGACTTCAGGTTTATAGATGGAGTGTACTGCTGACTGACTTCAGGTTTATAGATGGAGTGTACTGCTGACTGACTTCAGGTTTATAGATGGAGTGTACTGCTGACTTCAGGTTTATAGATGGAGTGTACTGCTGACTTCAGGTTTATAGATGGAGTGTACAGCTGACTGTCTTCAGGTTTATAGATGGAGTGTACTGCTGACTGACTTCAGGTTTATAGATGGAGTGTACTGCTGACTTCAGGTTTATAGATGGAGATGTACTGCTGACTTCAGGTTTATAGATGGAGTGTACTGCTGACTTCAGGTTTATAGATGGAGTGTACTGCTGACTGACTTCAGGTTTATAGATGGAGTGTACTGCTGACTTCAGGTTTATAGATGGAGTGTTTATAGATGGAGTGTACTGCTGACTTCAGGTTTATAGATGGAGTGTACTGCTGACTTCAGGTTTATAGATGGAGTGTACTGCTGACTGTCTTCAGGTTTATAGATGGAGTGTACTGCTGACTTCAGGTTTATAGATGGAGTGTTTATAGATGGAGTGTACTGCTGACTGACTTCAGGTTTATAGATGGAGTGTACTGCTGACTGACTTCAGGTTTATAGATGGAGTGTACTGCTGACTGACTTCAGGTTTATAGATGGAGTGTACTGCTGTCTTCAGGTTTATAGATGGAGTGTACTGCTGACTTCAGGTTTATAGATGGAGTGTACTGCTGACTTCAGGTTTATAGATGGAGTGTACTGCTGACTTCAGGTTTATAGATGGAGTGTACTGCTGACTGTCTTCAGGTTTATAGATGGAGTGTACTGCTGACTTCAGGTTTATAGATGGAGTGTTTATAGATGGAGTGTACTGCTGACTTCAGGTTTATAGATGGAGTGTACTGCTGACTGTCTTCAGGTTTATAGATGGAGTGTACTGCTGACTGACTTCAGGTTTATAGATGGAGTGTACTGCTGACTGTCTTCAGGTTTATAGATGGAGTGTTTATAGATGGAGTGTACTGCTGACTTCAGGTTTATAGATGGAGTGTTTATAGATGGAGTGTACTGCTGACTGACTTCAGGTTTATAGATGGAGTGTACTGCTGACTGACTTCAGGTTTATAGATGGAGTGTACTGCTGACTGACTTCAGGTTTATAGATGGAGTGTACTGCTGACTGACTTCAGGTTTATAGATGGAGTGTACTGCTGACTGACTTCAGGTTTATAGATGGAGTGTACTGCTGACTGACTTCAGGTTTATAGATGGAGTGTACTGCTGACTGTCTTCAGGTTTATAGATGGAGTGTACTGCTGACTGACTTCAGGTTTATAGATGGAGTGTACTGCTGACTGACTTCAGGTTTATAGATGGAGTGTACTGCTGACTGTCTTCAGGTTTATAGATGGAGTGTTTATAGATGGAGTGTACTGCTGGCTGTCTTCAGGTTTATAGATGGAGTGTTTATAGATGGAGTGTACTGCTGGCTGTCTTCAGGTTTATAGATGGAGTGTACTGCTGGCTGTCTTCAGGTTTATAGATGGAGTGTACTGCTGACTTCAGGTTTATAGATGGAGTGTACTGCTGACTGTCTTCAGGTTTATAGATGGAGTGTACTGCTGGCGCTTTCAGGTTTATAGATGGAGTGTACTGCTGACTGACTTCAGGTTTATATATGGAGTGTTTATAGATGGAGTGTACTGCTGTCTTCAGGTTTATAGATGGAGTGTACTGCTGACTGACTTCAGGTTTATAGATGGAGTGTTTATAGATGGAGTGTACTGCTGACTGACTTCAGGTTTATAGATGGAGTGTACTGCTGTCTTCAGGTTTATAGATGGAGTGTACTGCTGTCTTCAGGTTTATAGATGGAGTGTACTGCTGACTGACTTCAGGTTTATAGATGGAGTGTACTGCTGACTGTCTTCAGGTTTATAGATGGAGTGTACTGCTGACTTCAGGTTTATAGATGGAGTGTACAGCTGACTGACCTCAGGTTTATAGATGGAGTGTACTGCTGTCTTCAGGTTTATAGATGGAGTGTACTGCTGTCTTCAGGTTTATAGATGGAGTGTACTGCTGACTGACTTCAGGTTTATAGATGGAGTGTACTGCTGACTTCAGGTTTATAGATGGAGTGTACAGCTGACTGTCTTCAGGTTTATAGATGGAGTGTACTGCTGACTGACTTCAGGTTTATAGATGGAGTGTACTGCTGACTTCAGGTTTTTAGATGGAGTGTACTGCTGACTGACTTCAGGTTTATAGATGGAGTGTACTGCTGACTTCAGGTTTATAGATGGAGTGTACTGCTGACTTCAGGTTTATAGATGGAGTGTACTGCTGACTGTCTTCAGGTTTATAGATGGAGTGTACTGCTGACTTCAGGTTTATAGATGGAGTGTTTATACATGGAGTGTACTGCTGACTGACTTCAGGTTTATAGATGGAGTGTACTGCTGACTGACTTCAGGTTTATAGATGGAGTGTACTGCTGACTGACTTCAGGTTTATAGATGGAGTGTACTGCTGTCTTCAGGTTTATAGATGGAGTGTACTGCTGACTTCAGGTTTATAGATGGAGTGTACTGCTGACTTCAGGTTTATAGATGGAGTGTACTGCTGACTTCAGGTTTATAGATGGAGTGTACTGCTGACTGTCTTCAGGTTTATAGATGGAGTGTACTGCTGACTTCAGGTTTATAGATGGAGTGTTTATAGATGGAGTGTACTGCTGACTTCAGGTTTATAGATGGAGTGTACTGCTGACTGTCTTCAGGTTTATAGATGGAGTGTACTGCTGACTGACTTCAGGTTTATAGATGGAGTGTACTGCTGACTGTCTTCAGGTTTATAGATGGAGTGTTTATAGATGGAGTGTACTGCTGACTTCAGGTTTATAGATGGAGTGTTTATAGATGGAGTGTACTGCTGACTTCAGGTTTATAGATGGAGTGTTTATAGATGGAGTGTACTGCTGACTGACTTCAGGTTTATAGATGGAGTGTACTGCTGACTGACTTCAGGTTTATAGATGGAGTGTACTGCTGTCTTCAGGTTTATAGATGGAGTGTTTATAGATGGAGTGTACTGCTGACTGACTTCAGGTTTATAGATGGAGTGTACTGCTGACTGACTTCAGGTTTATAGATGGAGTGTACTGCTGACTGACTTCAGGTTTATAGATGGAGTGTACTGCTGACTTCAGGTTTATAGATGGAGTGTACTGCTGACTTCAGGTTTATAGATGGAGTGTACAGCTGACTGTCTTCAGGTTTATAGATGGAGTGTTTATAGATGGAGTGTACTGCTGACTGACTTCAGGTTTATAGATGGAGTGTACTGCTGACTGACTTCAGGTTTATAGATGGAGTGTACTGCTGACTGACTTCAGGTTTATAGATGGAGTGTACTGCTGACTTCAGGTTTATAGATGGAGTGTACTGCTGACTTCAGGTTTATAGATGGAGTGTACTGCTGACTTCAGGTTTATAGATGGAGTGTACTGCTGACTGACTTCAGGTTTATAGATGGAGTGTACTGCTGACTTCAGGTTTATAGATGGAGTGTACTGCTGACTTCAGGTTTATAGATGGAGTGTACTGCTGACTGTCTTCAGGTTTATAGATGGAGTGTACTGCTGACTTCAGGTTTATAGATGGAGTGTTTATAGATGGAGTGTACTGCTGACTGACTTCAGGTTTATAGATGGAGTGTACTGCTGACTGACTTCAGGTTTATAGATGGAGTGTACTGCTGACTGACTTCAGGTTTATAGATGGAGTGTACTGCTGTCTTCAGGTTTATAGATGGAGTGTACTGCTGACTTCAGGTTTATAGATGGAGTGTACTGCTGACTTCAGGTTTATAGATGGAGTGTACTGCTGACTGTCTTCAGGTTTATAGATGGAGTGTACTGCTGACTGACTTCAGGTTTATAGATGGAGTGTACTGCTGACTGTCTTCAGGTTTATAGATGGAGTGTTTATAGATGGAGTGTACTGCTGACTTCAGGTTTATAGATGGAGTGTTTATAGATGGAGTGTACTGCTGACTGACTTCAGGTTTATAGATGGAGTGTACTGCTGACTGACTTCAGGTTTATAGATGGAGTGTACTGCTGTCTTCAGGTTTATAGATGGAGTGTACTGCTGACTTCAGGTTTATAGATGGAGTGTACTGCTGACTTCAGGTTTATAGATGGAGTGTTTATAGATGGAGTGTACTGCTGACTGACTTCAGGTTTATAGATGGAGTGTACTGCTGACTGACTTCAGGTTTATAGATGGAGTGTACTGCTGTCTTCAGGTTTATAGATGGAGTGTTTATAGATGGAGTGTACTGCTGACTGACTTCAGGTTTATAGATGGAGTGTACTGCTGACTGACTTCAGGTTTATAGATGGAGTGTACTGCTGACTGACTTCAGGTTTATAGATGGAGTGTACTGCTGACTTCAGGTTTATAGATGGAGTGTACTGCTGACTTCAGGTTTATAGATGGAGTGTACAGCTGACTGTCTTCAGGTTTATAGATGGAGTGTACTGCTGACTGACTTCAGGTTTATAGATGGAGTGTACTGCTGACTTCAGGTTTATAGATGGAGTGTACAGCTGACTGACCTCAGGTTTATAGATGGAGTGTACTGCTGTCTTCAGGTTTATAGATGGAGTGTACTGCTGTCTTCAGGTTTATAGATGGAGTGTACTGCTGACTGACTTCAGGTTTATAGATGGAGTGTACTGCTGACTTCAGGTTTATAGATGGAGTGTACAGCTGACTGTCTTCAGGTTTATAGATGGAGTGTACTGCTGACTGACTTCAGGTTTATAGATGGAGTGTACTGCTGACTTCAGGTTTTTAGATGGAGTGTACTGCTGACTGACTTCAGGTTTATAGATGGAGTGTACTGCTGACTTCAGGTTTATAGATGGAGTGTACTGCTGACTTCAGGTTTATAGATGGAGTGTACTGCTGACTGTCTTCAGGTTTATAGATGGAGTGTACTGCTGACTTCAGGTTTATAGATGGAGTGTTTATACATGGAGTGTACTGCTGACTGACTTCAGGTTTATAGATGGAGTGTACTGCTGACTGACTTCAGGTTTATAGATGGAGTGTACTGCTGACTGACTTCAGGTTTATAGATGGAGTGTACTGCTGTCTTCAGGTTTATAGATGGAGTGTACTGCTGACTTCAGGTTTATAGATGGAGTGTACTGCTGACTTCAGGTTTATAGATGGAGTGTACTGCTGACTTCAGGTTTATAGATGGAGTGTACTGCTGACTGTCTTCAGGTTTATAGATGGAGTGTACTGCTGACTTCAGGTTTATAGATGGAGTGTTTATAGATGGAGTGTACTGCTGACTTCAGGTTTATAGATGGAGTGTACTGCTGACTGTCTTCAGGTTTATAGATGGAGTGTACTGCTGACTGTCTTCAGGTTTATAGATGGAGTGTTTATAGATGGAGTGTACTGCTGACTTCAGGTTTATAGATGGAGTGTTTATAGATGGAGTGTACTGCTGACTTCAGGTTTATAGATGGAGTGTTTATAGATGGAGTGTACTGCTGACTGACTTCAGGTTTATAGATGGAGTGTACTGCTGACTGACTTCAGGTTTATAGATGGAGTGTACTGCTGTCTTCAGGTTTATAGATGGAGTGTTTATAGATGGAGTGTACTGCTGACTGACTTCAGGTTTATAGATGGAGTGTACTGCTGACTGACTTCAGGTTTATAGATGGAGTGTACTGCTGACTGACTTCAGGTTTATAGATGGAGTGTACTGCTGACTTCAGGTTTATAGATGGAGTGTACTGCTGACTTCAGGTTTATAGATGGAGTGTACAGCTGACTGTCTTCAGGTTTATAGATGGAGTGTTTATAGATGGAGTGTACTGCTGACTGACTTCAGGTTTATAGATGGAGTGTACTGCTGACTGACTTCAGGTTTATAGATGGAGTGTACTGCTGACTGACTTCAGGTTTATAGATGGAGTGTACTGCTGACTTCAGGTTTATAGATGGAGTGTACTGCTGACTTCAGGTTTATAGATGGAGTGTACTGCTGACTTCAGGTTTATAGATGGAGTGTACTGCTGACTGACTTCAGGTTTATAGATGGAGTGTACTGCTGACTTCAGGTTTATAGATGGAGTGTACTGCTGACTTCAGGTTTATAGATGGAGTGTACTGCTGACTGTCTTCAGGTTTATAGATGGAGTGTACTGCTGACTTCAGGTTTATAGATGGAGTGTTTATAGATGGAGTGTACTGCTGACTGACTTCAGGTTTATAGATGGAGTGTACTGCTGACTGACTTCAGGTTTATAGATGGAGTGTACTGCTGACTGACTTCAGGTTTATAGATGGAGTGTACTGCTGTCTTCAGGTTTATAGATGGAGTGTACTGCTGACTTCAGGTTTATAGATGGAGTGTACTGCTGACTTCAGGTTTATAGATGGAGTGTACTGCTGACTGTCTTCAGGTTTATAGATGGAGTGTACTGCTGACTGACTTCAGGTTTATAGATGGAGTGTACTGCTGACTGTCTTCAGGTTTATAGATGGAGTGTTTATAGATGGAGTGTACTGCTGACTTCAGGTTTATAGATGGAGTGTTTATAGATGGAGTGTACTGCTGACTGACTTCAGGTTTATAGATGGAGTGTACTGCTGACTGACTTCAGGTTTATAGATGGAGTGTACTGCTGTCTTCAGGTTTATAGATGGAGTGTACTGCTGACTTCAGGTTTATAGATGGAGTGTACTGCTGACTTCAGGTTTATAGATGGAGTGTTTATAGATGGAGTGTACTGCTGACTGACTTCAGGTTTATAGATGGAGTGTACTGCTGACTGACTTCAGGTTTATAGATGGAGTGTACTGCTGTCTTCAGGTTTATAGATGGAGTGTTTATAGATGGAGTGTACTGCTGACTGACTTCAGGTTTATAGATGGAGTGTACTGCTGACTGACTTCAGGTTTATAGATGGAGTGTACTGCTGACTGACTTCAGGTTTATAGATGGAGTGTACTGCTGACTTCAGGTTTATAGATGGAGTGTACTGCTGACTTCAGGTTTATAGATGGAGTGTACAGCTGACTGTCTTCAGGTTTATAGATGGAGTGTACTGCTGACTGACTTCAGGTTTATAGATGGAGTGTACTGCTGACTTCAGGTTTATAGATGGAGTGTACTGCTGACTTCAGGTTTATAGATGGAGTGTACTGCTGACTTCAGGTTTATAGATGGAGTGTACTGCTGACTGACTTCAGGTTTATAGATGGAGTGTACTGCTGACTTCAGGTTTATAGATGGAGTGTACTGCTGACTTCAGGTTTATAGATGGAGTGTACTGCTGACTGTCTTCAGGTTTATAGATGGAGTGTACTGCTGACTTCAGGTTTATAGATGGAGTGTTTATAGATGGAGTGTACTGCTGACTGACTTCAGGTTTATAGATGGAGTGTACTGCTGACTGACTTCAGGTTTATAGATGGAGTGTACTGCTGACTGACTTCAGGTTTATAGATGGAGTGTACTGCTGTCTTCAGGTTTATAGATGGAGTGTACTGCTGACTTCAGGTTTATAGATGGAGTGTACTGCTGACTTCAGGTTTATAGATGGAGTGTACTGCTGACTTCAGGTTTATAGATGGAGTGTACTGCTGACTGTCTTCAGGTTTATAGATGGAGTGTACTGCTGACTTCAGGTTTATAGATGGAGTGTTTATAGATGGAGTGTACTGCTGACTTCAGGTTTATAGATGGAGTGTACTGCTGACTGTCTTCAGGTTTATAGATGGAGTGTACTGCTGACTGACTTCAGGTTTATAGATGGAGTGTACTGCTGACTGTCTTCAGGTTTATAGATGGAGTGTTTATAGATGGAGTGTACTGCTGACTTCAGGTTTATAGATGGAGTGTTTATAGATGGAGTGTACTGCTGACTGACTTCAGGTTTATAGATGGAGTGTACTGCTGACTGACTTCAGGTTTATAGATGGAGTGTACTGCTGACTGACTTCAGGTTTATAGATGGAGTGTACTGCTGACTGACTTCAGGTTTATAGATGGAGTGTACTGCTGACTGACTTCAGGTTTATAGATGGAGTGTACTGCTGACTGACTTCAGGTTTATAGATGGAGTGTACTGCTGACTGTCTTCAGGTTTATAGATGGAGTGTACTGCTGACTGACTTCAGGTTTATAGATGGAGTGTACTGCTGACTGACTTCAGGTTTATAGATGGAGTGTACTGCTGACTGTCTTCAGGTTTATAGATGGAGTGTTTATAGATGGAGTGTACTGCTGGCTGTCTTCAGGTTTATAGATGGAGTGTTTATAGATGGAGTGTACTGCTGGCTGTCTTCAGGTTTATAGATGGAGTGTACTGCTGGCTGTCTTCAGGTTTATAGATGGAGTGTACTGCTGACTTCAGGTTTATAGATGGAGTGTACTGCTGACTGTCTTCAGGTTTATAGATGGAGTGTACTGCTGGCACTCTTCAGGTTTATAGATGGAGTGTACTGCTGACTGACTTCAGGTTTATATATGGAGTGTTTATAGATGGAGTGTACTGCTGTCTTCAGGTTTATAGATGGAGTGTACTGCTGACTGACTTCAGGTTTATAGATGGAGTGTTTATAGATGGAGTGTACTGCTGACTGACTTCAGGTTTATAGATGGAGTGTACTGCTGTCTTCAGGTTTATAGATGGAGTGTACTGCTGTCTTCAGGTTTATAGATGGAGTGTACTGCTGACTGACTTCAGGTTTATAGATGGAGTGTACTGCTGACTGTCTTCAGGTTTATAGATGGAGTGTACTGCTGACTTCAGGTTTATAGATGGAGTGTACAGCTGACTGACCTCAGGTTTATAGATGGAGTGTACTGCTGTCTTCAGGTTTATAGATGGAGTGTACTGCTGTCTTCAGGTTTATAGATGGAGTGTACTGCTGACTGACTTCAGGTTTATAGATGGAGTGTACTGCTGACTTCAGGTTTATAGATGGAGTGTACAGCTGACTGTCTTCAGGTTTATAGATGGAGTGTACTGCTGACTGACTTCAGGTTTATAGATGGAGTGTACTGCTGACTTCAGGTTTTTAGATGGAGTGTACTGCTGACTGACTTCAGGTTTATAGATGGAGTGTACTGCTGACTTCAGGTTTATAGATGGAGTGTACTGCTGACTTCAGGTTTATAGATGGAGTGTACTGCTGACTGTCTTCAGGTTTATAGATGGAGTGTACTGCTGACTTCAGGTTTATAGATGGAGTGTTTATAGATGGAGTGTACTGCTGACTGACTTCAGGTTTATAGATGGAGTGTACTGCTGACTGACTTCAGGTTTATAGATGGAGTGTACTGCTGACTGACTTCAGGTTTATAGATGGAGTGTACTGCTGTCTTCAGGTTTATAGATGGAGTGTACTGCTGACTTCAGGTTTATAGATGGAGTGTACTGCGGACTTCAGGTTTATAGATGGAGTGTACTGCTGACTTCAGGTTTATAGATGGAGTGTACTGCTGACTGTCTTCAGGTTTATAGATGGAGTGTACTGCTGACTTCAGGTTTATAGATGGAGTGTTTATAGATGGAGTGTACTGCTGACTTCAGGTTTATAGATGGAGTGTACTGCTGACTGTCTTCAGGTTTATAGATGGAGTGTACTGCTGACTGACTTCAGGTTTATAGATGGAGTGTACTGCTGACTGTCTTCAGGTTTATAGATGGAGTGTTTATAGATGGAGTGTACTGCTGACTTCAGGTTTATAGATGGAGTGTTTATAGATGGAGTGTACTGCTGACTTCAGGTTTATAGATGGAGTGTTTATAGATGGAGTGTACTGCTGACTGACTTCAGGTTTATAGATGGAGTGTACTGCTGACTGACTTCAGGTTTATAGATGGAGTGTACTGCTGTCTTCAGGTTTATAGATGGAGTGTTTATAGATGGAGTGTACTGCTGACTGACTTCAGGTTTATAGATGGAGTGTACTGCTGACTGACTTCAGGTTTATAGATGGAGTGTACTGCTGACTGACTTCAGGTTTATAGATGGAGTGTACTGCTGACTTCAGGTTTATAGATGGAGTGTACTGCTGACTTCAGGTTTATAGATGGAGTGTACAGCTGACTGTCTTCAGGTTTATAGATGGAGTGTACTGCTGACTGACTTCAGGTTTATAGATGGAGTGTACTGCTGACTTCAGGTTTATAGATGGAGTGTACTGCTGACTTCAGGTTTATAGATGGAGTGTACTGCTGACTTCAGGTTTATAGATGGAGTGTACTGCTGACTGACTTCAGGTTTATAGATGGAGTGTACTGCTGACTTCAGGTTTATAGATGGAGTGTTTATAGATGGAGTGTACTGCTGACTTCAGGTTTATAGATGGAGTGTACTGCTGACTTCAGGTTTATAGATGGAGTGTACTGCTGACTGTCTTCAGGTTTATAGATGGAGTGTACTGCTGACTTCAGGTTTATAGATGGAGTGTTTATAGATGGAGTGTACTGCTGACTGACTTCAGGTTTATAGATGGAGTGTACTGCTGACTGACTTCAGGTTTATAGATGGAGTGTACTGCTGACTGACTTCAGGTTTATAGATGGAGTGTACTGCTGTCTTCAGGTTTATAGATGGAGTGTACTGCTGACTTCAGGTTTATAGATGGAGTGTACTGCTGACTTCTTCAGGTTTATAGATGGAGTGTACTGCTGACTTCAGGTTTATAGATGGAGTGTACTGCTGACTGTCTTCAGGTTTATAGATGGAGTGTACTGCTGACTTCAGGTTTATAGATGGAGTGTTTATAGATGGAGTGTACTGCTGACTTCAGGTTTATAGATGGAGTGTACTGCTGACTGTCTTCAGGTTTATAGATGGAGTGTACTGCTGACTGACTTCAGGTTTATAGATGGAGTGTACTGCTGACTGTCTTCAGGTTTATAGATGGAGTGTTTATAGATGGAGTGTACTGCTGACTTCAGGTTTATAGATGGAGTGTTTATAGATGGAGTGTACTGCTGACTGACTTCAGGTTTATAGATGGAGTGTACTGCTGACTGACTTCAGGTTTATAGATGGAGTGTACTGCTGACTGACTTCAGGTTTATAGATGGAGTGTACTGCTGACTGACTTCAGGTTTATAGATGGAGTGTACTGCTGACTGACTTCAGGTTTATAGATGGAGTGTACTGCTGACTGACTTCAGGTTTATAGATGGAGTGTACTGCTGACTGTCTTCAGGTTTATAGATGGAGTGTACTGCTGACTGACTTCAGGTTTATAGATGGAGTGTACTGCTGACTGACTTCAGGTTTATAGATGGAGTGTACTGCTGACTGTCTTCAGGTTTATAGATGGAGTGTTTATAGATGGAGTGTACTGCTGGCTGTCTTCAGGTTTATAGATGGAGTGTTTATAGATGGAGTGTACTGCTGGCTGTCTTCAGGTTTATAGATGGAGTGTACTGCTGGCTGTCTTCAGGTTTATAGATGGAGTGTACTGCTGACTTCAGGTTTATAGATGGAGTGTACTGCTGACTGTCTTCAGGTTTATAGATGGAGTGTACTGCTGGCACTCTTCAGGTTTATAGATGGAGTGTACTGCTGACTGACTTCAGGTTTATATATGGAGTGTTTATAGATGGAGTGTACTGCTGTCTTCAGGTTTATAGATGGAGTGTACTGCTGACTGACTTCAGGTTTATAGATGGAGTGTTTATAGATGGAGTGTACTGCTGACTGACTTCAGGTTTATAGATGGAGTGTACTGCTGTCTTCAGGTTTATAGATGGAGTGTACTGCTGTCTTCAGGTTTATAGATGGAGTGTACTGCTGACTGACTTCAGGTTTATAGATGGAGTGTACTGCTGACTGTCTTCAGGTTTATAGATGGAGTGTACTGCTGACTTCAGGTTTATAGATGGAGTGTACAGCTGACTGACCTCAGGTTTATAGATGGAGTGTACTGCTGTCTTCAGGTTTATAGATGGAGTGTACTGCTGTCTTCAGGTTTATAGATGGAGTGTACTGCTGACTGACTTCAGGTTTATAGATGGAGTGTACTGCTGACTTCAGGTTTATAGATGGAGTGTACAGCTGACTGTCTTCAGGTTTATAGATGGAGTGTACTGCTGACTGACTTCAGGTTTATAGATGGAGTGTACTGCTGACTTCAGGTTTTTAGATGGAGTGTACTGCTGACTGACTTCAGGTTTATAGATGGAGTGTACTGCTGACTTCAGGTTTATAGATGGAGTGTACTGCTGACTTCAGGTTTATAGATGGAGTGTACTGCTGACTGTCTTCAGGTTTATAGATGGAGTGTACTGCTGACTTCAGGTTTATAGATGGAGTGTTTATACATGGAGTGTACTGCTGACTGACTTCAGGTTTATAGATGGAGTGTACTGCTGACTGACTTCAGGTTTATAGATGGAGTGTACTGCTGACTGACTTCAGGTTTATAGATGGAGTGTACTGCTGTCTTCAGGTTTATAGATGGAGTGTACTGCTGACTTCAGGTTTATAGATGGAGTGTACTGCTGACTTCAGGTTTATAGATGGAGTGTACTGCTGACTTCAGGTTTATAGATGGAGTGTACTGCTGACTGTCTTCAGGTTTATAGATGGAGTGTACTGCTGACTTCAGGTTTATAGATGGAGTGTTTATAGATGGAGTGTACTGCTGACTTCAGGTTTATAGATGGAGTGTACTGCTGACTGTCTTCAGGTTTATAGATGGAGTGTACTGCTGACTGACTTCAGGTTTATAGATGGAGTGTACTGCTGACTGTCTTCAGGTTTATAGATGGAGTGTTTATAGATGGAGTGTACTGCTGACTTCAGGTTTATAGATGGAGTGTTTATAGATGGAGTGTACTGCTGACTTCAGGTTTATAGATGGAGTGTTTATAGATGGAGTGTACTGCTGACTGACTTCAGGTTTATAGATGGAGTGTACTGCTGACTGACTTCAGGTTTATAGATGGAGTGTACTGCTGACTTCAGGTTTATAGATGGAGTGTTTATAGATGGAGTGTACTGCTGACTGACTTCAGGTTTATAGATGGAGTGTACTGCTGACTGACTTCAGGTTTATAGATGGAGTGTACTGCTGACTGACTTCAGGTTTATAGATGGAGTGTACTGCTGACTTCAGGTTTATAGATGGAGTGTACTGCTGACTTCAGGTTTATAGATGGAGTGTACAGCTGACTGTCTTCAGGTTTATAGATGGAGTGTTTATAGATGGAGTGTACTGCTGACTGACTTCAGGTTTATAGATGGAGTGTACTGCTGACTGACTTCAGGTTTATAGATGGAGTGTACTGCTGACTGACTTCAGGTTTATAGATGGAGTGTACTGCTGACTTCAGGTTTATAGATGGAGTGTACTGCTGACTTCAGGTTTATAGATGGAGTGTACTGCTGACTTCAGGTTTATAGATGGAGTGTACTGCTGACTGACTTCAGGTTTATAGATGGAGTGTACTGCTGACTTCAGGTTTATAGATGGAGTGTACTGCTGACTTCAGGTTTATAGATGGAGTGTACTGCTGACTGTCTTCAGGTTTATAGATGGAGTGTACTGCTGACTTCAGGTTTATAGATGGAGTGTTTATAGATGGAGTGTACTGCTGACTGACTTCAGGTTTATAGATGGAGTGTACTGCTGACTGACTTCAGGTTTATAGATGGAGTGTACTGCTGACTGACTTCAGGTTTATAGATGGAGTGTACTGCTGTCTTCAGGTTTATAGATGGAGTGTACTGCTGACTTCAGGTTTATAGATGGAGTGTACTGCTGACTTCAGGTTTATAGATGGAGTGTACTGCTGACTTCAGGTTTATAGATGGAGTGTACTGCTGACTGTCTTCAGGTTTATAGATGGAGTGTACTGCTGACTTCAGGTTTATAGATGGAGTGTTTATAGATGGAGTGTACTGCTGACTTCAGGTTTATAGATGGAGTGTACTGCTGACTGTCTTCAGGTTTATAGATGGAGTGTACTGCTGACTGACTTCAGGTTTATAGATGGAGTGTACTGCTGACTGTCTTCAGGTTTATAGATGGAGTGTTTATAGATGGAGTGTACTGCTGACTTCAGGTTTATAGATGGAGTGTTTATAGATGGAGTGTACTGCTGACTGACTTCAGGTTTATAGATGGAGTGTACTGCTGACTGACTTCAGGTTTATAGATGGAGTGTACTGCTGACTGACTTCAGGTTTATAGATGGAGTGTACTGCTGACTGACTTCAGGTTTATAGATGGAGTGTACTGCTGACTGACTTCAGGTTTATAGATGGAGTGTACTGCTGACTGACTTCAGGTTTATAGATGGAGTGTACTGCTGACTGTCTTCAGGTTTATAGATGGAGTGTACTGCTGACTGACTTCAGGTTTATAGATGGAGTGTACTGCTGACTGACTTCAGGTTTATAGATGGAGTGTACTGCTGACTGTCTTCAGGTTTATAGATGGAGTGTTTATAGATGGAGTGTACTGCTGGCTGTCTTCAGGTTTATAGATGGAGTGTTTATAGATGGAGTGTACTGCTGGCTGTCTTCAGGTTTATAGATGGAGTGTACTGCTGGCTGTCTTCAGGTTTATAGATGGAGTGTACTGCTGACTTCAGGTTTATAGATGGAGTGTACTGCTGACTGTCTTCAGGTTTATAGATGGAGTGTACTGCTGGCTGACTTCAGGTTTATAGATGGAGTGTACTGCTGACTGACTTCAGGTTTATATATGGAGTGTTTATAGATGGAGTGTACTGCTGTCTTCAGGTTTATAGATGGAGTGTACTGCTGACTGACTTCAGGTTTATAGATGGAGTGTTTATAGATGGAGTGTACTGCTGACTGACTTCAGGTTTATAGATGGAGTGTACTGCTGTCTTCAGGTTTATAGATGGAGTGTACTGCTGACTTCAGGTTTATAGATGGAGTGTACTGCTGACTGTCTTCAGGTTTATAGATGGAGTGTACTGCTGCTGTCTTCAGGTTTATAGATGGAGTGTACTGCTGACTGACTTCAGGTTTATAGATGGAGTGTACTGCTGTCTTCAGGTTTATAGATGGAGTGTACTGCTGTCTTCAGGTTTATAGATGGAGTGTACTGCTGACTGTCTTCAGGTTTATAGATGGAGTGTACTGCTGACTGTCTTCAGGTTTATAGATGGAGTGTACTGCTGACTTCAGGTTTATAGATGGAGTGTACTGCTGACTGACTTCAGGTTTATAGATGGAGTGTACTGCTGACTGTCTTCAGGTTTATAGAGGATTTCATTGTATACCAGTATTTGTAGCTGAGTGTTTGTAACCTTCAAACTAGATGGAAGTGCGTTTTAAGATTATGGGGCAACAAAATTCCTCTTGTTGAAAAGGTAGTTGTTATTCTTGGTGTGACAGAAATAGCATGGAGCTTGGCGTGGGGGTTTGTGGTGTTTGAGGCTACAAGACATTACATCAGGGTTGTAAGCTGAACCAATGAACCACTCCCCCACTGTATGTCTCCTGTTGTGGGGTGCTGTGAACACCTCTATGGCCGTGTAGTGTGTAGTACTGTGAACATCTCTGACTGTGAGTGTGTAGTGCTGTGAACATCTCTGACTGTGAGTGTGTAGTGCTGTGAACATCTCTGACTGTGAGTGTGTAGTGCTGTGAACATCTCTATAGGGGAGAGGATGTCTGCATGCTCATAGAGCCCCACTGACACCCTCCAGGGCTGAGAGGAGAGGTGGAGAGAGGATATGAGATGCACGTCTATAGAAAACCCCCAGGGCTCCAGCTTCATACTGCAGGCTTCTCTCTCTCTCTCTCTCTCTCTCTCTCTCTCTCTCTCTCTCTCTCTCTCTCTCTCTCTCTCTCTCTCTCTCTCTCCTCTCTCTCTCCCTCCCTCTCCCTCTCCCTCTGTCTGTCTGTCTGTCTGTCTGTCTGTCTGTCTGTCTGTCTGTCTGTCTGTCTGTCTGTCTGTCTGTCTCTCTCTCTCTCTCTGTCTCTCTCTCTCTCTCTCTCTCTCTCTCTCTCTCTCTCTCTCTCCCCTCTCTATCTCTCTCTCTCTCTCTCTCTCTCCCCCTCTCTCTCTCTCTCTCTCTCTCTCTCTCTCTCTCTCTCTCTCTCTCTCTCTCTCTCTCTCTCTCTCTCTCTCTCTCTCTCTCTCTCTCTCTCTCTCTCTCTCTCTCTCTCTCTCTCCCCCCTCTCTCTCTCTCTCTCTCTCCCCCTCTCTCTCTCTCTCTCTCTCCCCAAATGTATAGAGTACAGCCACTGCGTACTATCATTGATATGGATGGACTACCTGGTACAACACACACAGAGAGAGAAAAGAGAGGAGAAGTTTGTTTAGCTTAGCGTTGGTTTTCTTCCCAGATGGCAGGGGGCGCCGGGGTGTAGTGGAGGAGGAGAATGACGACCAGTAGGAGTGGAACATCTAGTTGAGTTGAGAATCTCGATAAACCCTCATCCCGAAGTCTCGTCCGGCTCTGGTCTCAGCTCCGCTTTGAAATCATTATCTCTTTGTAGAAAGATATTGTTGACCCTCTCCTGTCCTGTCGGTCGGGGTGGTGGAAAATAATGAATCTGTTCAGTAGTTCATCAGTTGAACTGACTTCTCTTGTCAGGAGGCTCACATTGGGCTTCACATGACGAGGGCAGTGGAACGGAGAGAGGAAATTAAATGTGTTGTACAGGAAGCCGAGCAGGAGAACTGCACATCCCAAGATGTTCATACTGACTTCGTTTTTAAATAATGTCTTACAGTCATTTCAATTATTCAATGTTGTTCATATTATTTAGTCACTTTTGACATCAATTTTGTGGGAGGGCTTTACTGTGTGTGTACTGTGTGTGTACTGTGTGTGTACTGTGTGTACTGTATGTGTACTGTGTGTGTACTGTATGTGTACTGTGTGTGTACTGTGTGTGTACTGTGTGTACTGTATGTGTACTGTGTGTACTGTATGTGTACTGTGTGTGTACTGTATGTGTACTGTGTGTACTGTGTGTGTACTGTATGTGTACTGTGTGTACTGTGTGTGTACTGTGTGTGTACTGTATGTGTACTGTGTGTACTGTATGTGTACTGTGTGTACTGTATGTGTACTGTGTGTACTGTATGTGTACTGTGTGTGTACTGTATGTGTACTGTGTGTACTGTGTGTGTACTGTATGTGTACTGTGTGTACTGTGTGTGTACTGTGTGTGTACTGTGTGTGTACTGTATGTGTACTGTGTGTACTGTATGTGTACTGTGTGTGTACTGTATGTGTACTGTGTGTGTACTGTATGTGTACTGTGTGTACTGTGTGTGTACTGTGTGTGTACTGTGTGTACTGTATGTGTACTGTGTGTACTGTGTGTGTACTGTATGTGTACTGTGTGTACTGTGTGTGTACTGTGTGTGTACTGTGTGTGTACTGTATGTGTACTGTGTGTACTGTATGTGTACTGTGTGTACTGTATGTGTACTGTGTGTGTACTGTATGTGTACTGTGTGTACTGTGTGTGTACTGTGTGTGTACTGTGTGTGTACTGTGTGTACTGTGTGTACTGTGTGTGTACTGTGTGTACTGTGTGTGTACTGTGTGTGTACTGTGTGTACTGTGTGTACTGTGTGTACTGTGTGTGTACTGTGTGTGTACTGTGTGTACTGTGTGTACTGTGTGTGTACTGTGTGTGTACTGTGTGTACTGTGTGTACTGTGTGTGTACTGTGTGTGTACTGTGTGTACTGTGTGTGTACTGTGTGTACTGTGTGTGTACTGTGTGTGTACTGTGTGTACTGTATGTGTACTGTGTGTACTGTGTGTGTACTGTATGTGTACTGTGTGTACTGTGTGTGTACTGTGTGTGTACTGTGTGTGTACTGTATGTGTACTGTATGTGTACTGTGTGTACTGTATGTGTACTGTGTGTGTACTGTATGTGTACTGTGTGTACTGTGTGTGTACTGTATGTGTACTGTGTGTACTGTGTGTGTACTGTGTGTGTACTGTGTGTACTGTATGTGTACTGTGTGTACTGTGTGTGTACTGTATGTGTACTGTGTGTACTGTGTGTGTACTGTGTGTGTACTGTGTGTGTACTGTATGTGTACTGTGTGTACTGTATGTGTACTGTGTGTACTGTATGTGTACTGTGTGTGTACTGTATGTGTACTGTGTGTACTGTGTGTGTACTGTGTGTGTACTGTGTGTGTACTGTGTGTACTGTGTGTACTGTGTGTGTACTGTGTGTACTGTGTGTGTACTGTGTGTGTACTGTGTGTACTGTGTGTACTGTGTGTGTACTGTGTGTGTACTGTGTGTACTGTGTGTACTGTGTGTGTACTGTGTGTGTACTGTGTGTACTGTGTGTACTGTGTGTGTACTGTGTGTGTACTGTGTGTACTGTGTGTGTACTGTGTGTACTGTGTGTGTACTGTGTGTGTACTGTGTGTACTGTATGTGTACTGTGTGTGTACTGTGTGTGTACTGTGTGTGTACTGTGTGTACTGTGTGTGTACTGTGTGTGTACTGTGTGTGTACTGTGTGTACTGTGTGTGTACTGTGTGTGTACTGTGTGTGTACTGTGTGTACTGTGTGTACTGTGTGTGTACTGTGTGTACTGTATGTGTACTGTATGTGTACTGTGTGTGTACTGTGTGTGTACTGTGTGTGTACTGTGTGTACTGTGTGTGTACTGTGTGTGTACTGTGTGTACTGTGTGTGTACTGTGTGTGTACTGTGTGTACTGTGTGTGTACTGTGTGTACTGTGTGTGTACTGTGTGTGTACTGTGTGTGTACTGTGTGTACTGTATGTGTACTGTATGTGTACTGTGTGTGTACTGTATGTGTACTGTGTGTACTGTATGTGTACTGTGTGTGTACTGTGTGTGTACTGTGTGTACTGTATGTGTACTGTGTGTGTACTGTATGTGTACTTGTATGTGTACTGTATGTGTACTGTGTGTGTACTGTGTGTGTACTGTGTGTGTACTGTGTGTGTACTGTGTGTACTGTGTGTGTACTGTGTGTGTACTGTGTGTACTGTATGTGTACTGTGTGTGTACTGTATGTGTACTGTATGTGTACTGTGTGTGTACTGTATGTGTACTGTGTGTGTACTGTGTGTACTGTGTGTGTACTGTATGTGTACTGTGTGTACTGTGTGTGTACTGTGTGTGTACTGTGTGTACTGTGTGTGTACTGTGTGTACTGTGTGTGTACTGTGTGTGTACTGTGTGTGTACTGTGTGTGTACTTGTATATGTACTGTATGTGTACTGTATGTGTACTGTGTGTGTACTGTATGTGTACTGTGTGTACTGTGTGTACTGTGTGTACTGTACTGTGTGTGTACTGTGTGTGTACTGTGTGTACTGTATGTGTACTGTGTGTGTACTGTATGTGTACTTGTATGTGTACTGTGTGTGTACTGTGTGTGTACTGTGTGTGTACTGTGTGTGTACTGTGTGTACTGTATGTGTACTGTGTGTGTACTGTATGTGTACTGTATGTGTACTGTGTGTGTACTGTGTGTACTGTGTGTGTACTGTGTGTGTACTGTGTGTGTATGTGTACTGTATGTGTACTTGTATGTGTACTGTGTGTGTACTGTGTGTGTACTGTGTGTGTACTGTGTGTACTGTGTGTACTGTGTGTGTACTGTGTGTGTACTGTGTGTGTACTTGTATATGTACTGTATGTGTACTGTATGTGTACTGTGTGTGTACTGTATGTGTACTGTGTGTACTGTATGTGTACTGTGTGTGTACTGTGTGTGTACTGTGTGTACTGTGTGTGTACTGTGTGTGTACTGTATGTGTACTTGTATGTGTACTGTATGTGTACTGTATGTGTACTGTATGTGTACTGTGTGTGTACTGTGTGTGTACTGTGTGTGTACTGTGTGTGTACTTGTATATGTACTGTATGTGTACTGTATGTGTACTGTGTGTGTACTGTATGTGTACTGTATGTGTACTGTGTGTACTGTATGTGTACTGTGTGTGTACTGTGTGTGTACTGTATGTGTACTGTGTGTGTACTGTGTGTACTGTATGTGTACTGTGTGTGTACTGTATGTGTACTGTGTGTGTACTGTGTGTACTGTGTGTGTACTGTATGTGTACTGTGTGTACTGTGTGTGTACTGTGTGTACTGTGTGTGTACTCTGTGTACTGTATGTGTAGGTTATTGTTATAGTAATGTAGCTGTTAGTGGATAAAACAGGTTATTGTTATAGTAATGTAGCTCTCTTCTTTTGGTTATAAAATAATAGTAATTAGAAACGTATACTGTCAGGATATTTTGCTCGACTCTTACCCGTTTATACTTGGATGCACGCTTCTCCTCTCTTCTGGCATGGATGCCATGGTTGCCCTCAGTTTGAGGATGTAATCTGTTTTCGTCCCCCACCCGTTGTCATCAGTAGACTCTACAATGTCTGGAAAATGTTTATGTTTTTTTTAACCTCTCTGGGGATTGTGGGATGGTAACGCCAACAGCCAGTGAAAGTGCAGGGCGCCAAATTCAAAACAACGAAAATCTCAAAATTTAAATTCCTCAAACAAGTATTTTACACCATTTGAAAGATACAATTCTCGTTAATCCAGCCACAGGGTCTGATTTCAAAAAGGCTTTACAGCGAAAGCACCACAAACGATTATGTTAGGTCACCATCAAGTCACAGAAAAACACTGCCATTTTTCCAATCAAAGAGAGGAGTCAAAAAAAGCAGAAATATAGATAAAATTCATCACTAACCTTTGATGATCTTCATCAGATGACACTCATAGGACTTCATGTTACACAATACATGTTTGATTTGTTTTATGAAGTGCATATTTATATCCAAAAATATCATGCACGTTTTGGATATTTATATCCAAAACATGCAGTGATTTTGCAGAGAGCCACATCAATTTACAGAAATACTCATAATAAACATTGAGAAGAGATACCCATCTCTCAGCATGTCCAGCCCCATCAATTATCTTAGCCAATCATTGCTACACAAGAAGGTTCCTTTATTTTTTTCCATGGCTAAACTAACTAGATTTTTTTATTTAACAATTGTATTTGTATTTGCAGATGGCGTACAAGTTTTGTTATTAAAAAGGTATTTCTGCCCCCCCAAGAATTATGTTTTGATAAGAAACTAATTCCCCTGTGAATTAGTGATGTGTGACATACGCCTAGTCTCTTGACACGGGTCACATATAAAGGCTATGTACAGTGATGTAACAATGTGTAAATAGTTGGAAGTGTGAAAGGGAAAATACACAAATAAGTTGTATTTACAATGTTTATGCTCCACTGGTTGCCCTTTTCTGGTGGCAACAGGTCACACATCCTGCTGCTGTGATGATGGCTCACTGTGGTATTTCACCCAGTAGATATGGGAGTTTATCCAAATTGGATTGGTCAGGTATTTTGCCACTGTGTACTCTCTGTTTAAGGCCATATAGCGTTCTAGTTTGCTCTGTTTTTTTGTTAATTCTTTCCAGTGTGTCAATTAATTATCTTTTTGTTTTCTCATGATTTGGTTGGGTCTAATTGTGCTGCTGTCCTGGGTGTCATGTTTGTCATTTATTGTCATGTCTTGTCCCTGTGCTCCCCATGCTATTCGTTTCCCTCTGCTGGTCTTGTTTGGTTCTTTCCCTCCTTCTAATTGGGTCTTGTCCCCCTCCCTCTCTCACTCTCTCGATCTTCTTCTCTCTGTCTTCCGTTCCTGCTCCCATTTGCTGTTTTATTCCCCTAATCATCATTTAGTCTTCCCACACCTGTTCCCGATCCTTTCCCCTGATTAGAGTCCCTATTTATTCCTTTGTGATCCGTTCCTGTCCCGTCGGTTCCTTGTATTGTATTCACCATGCTGTGATTGCGTTTTTTAGCCCTGTCCTGTCGTGTTTTTGCCGTGATTGTACAGTATCACCCTGTCCTGTTTCGTGTTTTGTGCCTTCATCAGGACGCTGCGTGTGAGCAGGTGTCTCAGTCGACTACGGCCTGCGCCTACCCCATACAGTGAGTTTCTCCATATAGTTTTTTCGTGACCTGCAGTCTGTGGAATTTGTGTTCGCTTCTCCAGTTGTTTTCCACCATCTACAAATCTAGAGGATTTCTGTTATTCCGTTTTGAACATTAATAAACTCTGTTTCTGTTAAGTCGCGTTTGGGTCCTCTTTCACCTGCATGACACTGGGGCTCTGTGGGGTCTGTTTGTGTTTGTGAACAGAGCCCCAGGACCAGCTGGCAGAGGGGACTCTTCTCCAGGTTCATCTCTCTGGAGGTCAGGGCTTTGTTATGGAAGGTTTGGGAATAATAATTGGGTAGTTGTAGAATTTAACCGTTATTTTCTGGATTTTGATAATTAGCGGGAATCTTCCGAATTCTGCTTTGCATATATTATTTGGTGTTTTATGTTGTACAGTGAGGATATTTTTGCAGAATTCTTCATGCGGAGTCTCAACAGTTTTTACAGTGAGTTTCTCCATACAGTGAGTTTCTCCATACAGTGAGTTTCTCCATACAGTGAGTTTCTCCATACAGTGAGTTTCTCCATACAGTGAGTTTCTCCATACAGTGAGTTTCACCATACAGTGAGTTTCCAGTGAGTTACATACAGTGAGTTTCTCCATACAGGACCATACAGTGAGTTTCTCCATAAGTGAGTTTCACCATACAGTGAGTTTCTCCATACAGTGAGTTTCCACAAACACATTTGTCCCATTTTGTGAATTCTTGAGTTGGTGAGCGGACCCCAGACCTCACAAGTTTCATAAATGACAATGGGTTCTATAACTAATTAAAGTATTTTTCCAGCCAGATCCCATAATTGGAATGTGAGTTTGTATGTTCCTTTGATGGCATAGAGTGAGTTTCCCTTCTTGCCTTGTCTCTCAGATCGTTCACAGCTTTGTGTGAGTTTCCTGTACGCTGATGTTTAGGCCAAGGTATGTATAGTTTTTACAGTGAGTTTCTCTAGGGCATACAGTGAGTCTAGATGGAATTTGTGTTCAGTGAGTTTCTGGCATACAGGAGTTTTTTGGAACACCATTATTTTGTGAGTCTTACTGAGATTTACTGTACAGTGCCCAGGTTTCTGACACAATCTGTGCAGTTAGATCTACAGTGCTGCTGTAGGCCCTCCTTGGTTGGGGACAGAAGCACCAGATCACCCATGAAAACAGTAGACATGTGTTAGATATTGCTGCAGTGAGTTTCGGAACCAGAAGTTTCACAAGCATTTCACTACACTCCCAATAACATCTGCTAAACACGTGCATGTGACTAATAACATTTGATTTGATTAGACTTCAGATTCTAGTAGGGTGAGGCTCGGAGTGTTGCAGATTGTTCTTGTGCCCTTCGCCAATTCATTGATATATATATGAGTTTATATATGAGTATATATACAGTGAGTTTCTCCATATAGTAGTTTATATACAGTGAGTTTATATACAAAGTATTGAAGAGGGTGGGGCTCAAGCTGCATCCCTGTCTCACCCCACAGCCCTGAGAAATATATCTGTGTGTTTTTTCCTATTTTAACCACAAACACTTTGTTTGTATACATGGATTTTTATAATGTTGTATGTTTTCCACAAACACATATTTCCATCAATTTATATGCCACATTGAGTCAAAAGCTATACAGCGAGTTTCTCCATACAGTGAGTTTCTCCATACAGCGAGTTTCTCCATACAGTGAGTTACACCATACAGTGAGTTTTTCCATACAGTGAGTTTCTCCATACAGGACCATACAGTGAGTTTCTCCATAAAGTGAGTTTCACCATACAGTGAGTTTCTCCATACAGTGAGTTTCACCATACAGTGAGTTTCACCATACAGTGAGTTTCTCCATACAGTGAGTTTCTCCATACAGTGAGTTTCACCATACAGTGAGTTTCTCCATACAGTGAGTTTCTCCATACAGGACCATACAGTGAGTTTCTCCATACAGTGAGTTTCTCCATACAGTGAGTTTCTCCATACAGTGAGTTTCTAAATACATTGAGTTTCTCCATACAGTGAGTTTCTCCATACAGTGAGTTTCACCATACAGTGAGTTTCTCCATACAGTGAGTTACACCATACAGTGAGTTTCTCCATACAGTGAGTTTCTCCATACAGTGAGTTTCTCCATACAGTGAGTTACACCATACAGTGCAGTATACCATGCCCCTATCTGCAGTATACCGTGCTCCCATCTGCAGTATACCCTGCTCCTATCTACAGTATACTGATTTGTGACCGTGCTCCTGAAATGTGACTGTTCCCCTATCTGCAGTACACTGAACTGTGACTGTGCTCCTATCTGCAGTACACTGAACTGTGACTGTGCTCCTATCTGCAGTACACTGAACTGTGACAGTGCTCCTATCTGCAGTACACTGAACTGTGACTGTGCTCCTATCTGCAGTACACTGAACTGTGACTGTGCTCCTATCTGCAGTACACTGAACTGTGACTGTGCTGCTATCTGCAGTACACTGAACTGTGACTGTTCCCCTATCTGCAGTACACTGAACTGTGACTGTTCCCCTATCTGCAGTACACTGAACTGTGACTGTGCTGCTATCTGCAGTACACTGAACTGTGAGTTTACCGTGCTCCTATCTGCAGTACACTGAACTGTGACTGTGCTCCTATCTGCAGTACACTGAACTGTGACTGTTCCCCAGTATCTGCAGTACACTGAACTGTGACAGTGCTCCTATCTGCAGTACACTGAACTGTTCCCCTAGCTGCAGTATACTGAACAGTGACTGTTCCCCTAGCTGCAGTATACTGAACAGTGACTGTTCCCCTAGCTGCAGTATACTGAACAGTGACTGTTCCCCTAGCTGCAGTACACTGAACAGTGACTGTTCCCCTAGCTGCAGTACACTGAACTGTGACAGTGCTCCTATCTGCAGTACACTGAACTGTGACTGTTCCCCTATCTGCAGTACACTGAACTGTGACTGTTCCCCTATCTGCAGTACACTGAACTGTGACTGTGCTGCTATCTGCAGTACACTGAACTGTGACCGTGCTCCTATCTGCAGTACACTGAACTGTGACTGTGCTCCTATCTGCAGTACACTGAACTGTGACTGTTCCCCTATCTGCAGTACACTGAACTGTGACAGTGCTCCTATCTGCAGTACACTGAACTGTTCCCCTAGCTGCAGTATACTGAACAGTGACTGTTCCCCTAGCTGCAGTATACTGAACAGTGACTGTTCCCCTAGCTGCAGTATACTGAACAGTGACTGTTCCCCTAGCTGCAGTATACTGAACAGTGACTGTTCCCCTAGCTGCAGTACACTGAACAGTGACTGTTCCCCTAGCTGCAGTACACTGAACTGTGACAGTGCTCCTATCTGCAGTACACTGAACTGTTCCCCTAGCTGCAGTATACCCTTCACCTATCTGCAGTACACTGAACTGTGACTGTGCTCCTATTGTTTTCTGTTATAGACTTGGTTTCACATGCGTATTTTGGTCCCGAATAAGTGCAAGTATTCTGTATCGTTTAGCCTGTGTAAAGACACTCTTGCCACTATGTATTTGAGATGGGATAGTTACTCCAGAACCGGACAAAAGCCTGTTGTCGTAATGAAAAGCGTCTCTCAGTACTGCTCAGCGTAGCTGCAGACACTCATCCTTATCGACTCTCTGCTCCAGGGCCACTGGCATAACGCTTTGATCTGGCTCTGCACTGTCTCGTCCAATCACAGTCATGTTACAGGGGCTCCCTGAAAATAGGCCCGCCTCCTTACCCAGGGGTGGGAGAGGGAGAGCAGGGTGGGAGGGGGAGTTAGGGAGAGCAGGGGTGGGAGGGGGAGAGAGGGAGAGCAGGGTGGGAGGGGAGAGAAAGGGAGGGAGGGAGAGCAGTGGTGAGAGGGGAGAGAGGGAGAGCAGGGTGGGAGGGGGAGAGGGGGGAGCAGGGTGGGAGAGGGAGAGAAAGGGAGGGAGGGAGGGAGAGCAGTGGTGGGAGGGGGAGAGGGAGAGCAGGGGTGGGAGGGGGAGAGAGGGAGGGAGGGAGAGCAGGAGGGGGAGACAAGGAGAGAAAGGGAGAGAGAGAGAGAGGGAGAGAGAGAGAGGGGAGAGCAGTGGTGGGAGGGGAGAGCAGGAGGGGGAAACTAGGAGAGAGAAGGGAGAGAGAGAGAGGAGAGAGGGAGAGAGAGAGAGAGAGAGAGAGAGAGAGAGAGAGAGAGAGAGAGAGAGAGAGAGAGAGAGAGAGAGAGAGAGAGAGAGAGAGAGAGAGAGAGAGAGAGAGAGAGAGAGAGAGAGAGAGAGAGAGAGAGAGAGAGAGAGAGAGGGAGAGAGAGAGAGAGAGAGAGAGAGAGAGAGAGAGAGAGAGAGGAGAGCAGGGTGGGAGGGGGAGAGAGGGAGGGAGGGAGAGCAGTGGTGGGAGGGGGAGAGGGGGGAGCAGGGTGGGAGAGGGAGAGAGAGGGAGGGAGGGAGAGCAGTGGTGGGAGGGGGAGAGCAGGAGGGAGAGACTAGGAGAGAGAGAGAGAGAGGGAGAGAGCATATCATTGGAGATCTCCTCAGAGAACAGAGTGTAATTTATCAATACTATAGTGTCTGAATCTATTGTTCTGAACTACACTAGGGGTTACAGTTACAACTACACTAGGGGTGACAGTTACAACTACACTAGGGGTTACAGTTACAACTACACTAGGGGTGACAGTTACAACTACACTAGGGGTGACAGTTACAACTACACTAGGGGGTGACAGTTACAACTACACTAGGGGTTACAGTTACAACTACACTAGGGGTTACAGTTACAACTACACTAGGGGTTACAGTTACAACTACACTAGGGGTGACAGTTACAACTACACTAGGGGTTACAGTTACAACTACACTAGGGGGTGACAGTTACAACTACACTAGGGGTTACAGATACAACTACACTAGGGGGTGACAGTTACAACTACACTAGGGGGTGACAGTTACAACTACACTAGGGGTGACAGTTACAACTACACTAGGGGTTACAGTTACAACTACACTAGGGGGTGACAGTTACAACTACACTAGGGGTTACAATTACAACTACACTAGGGGTTAGACTAGGGGTGACAGTTACAACTACACCAGGGGTGACAGTTACAACTGCACTAGGGGTGACAGTTACAACTACACTAGGGGTGACAGTTAGAACTACACCAGGGGTTACAGTTACAACTACACTAGGGGTTACAGTTACAACTACACTAGGGGTTACAGTTACAACTACACTAGGGGTTACAGTTACAACTACACTAGGGAGTGACAGTTACAACTACACTAGGGGGTGGGGTTACAGTTACAACTACACTAGGTTACAGTTACAACTACACTAGGGGATAGACTAGGGGTGACAGTTACAACTACACTAGGGGTGACAGTTACAACTGCACTAGGGGTGACAGTTACAACTACACTAGGGGTGACAGTTAGAACTACACCAGGGGTTACAGTTACAACTACACTAGGGGTTACAGTTACAACTACACTAGGGGTTACAGTTACAACTACACTAGGGGTTACAGTTACAACTACACTGGGGGTTACAGTTACAACTACACTAGGGGTTACAGTTACAACTACACTAGGGGTTACAGTTACAACTACACTAGGGGTGACAGTTACAACTACACTAGGGCTGACAGTTACAACTACACTAGGGGTGACAGTTACAACTACACTAGGGGTTAGACTAGGGGTGACAGTTACAACTACACCAGGGGTTACAGTTACAACTACACTAGGGGTGACAGTTACAACTACACTAGGGGGTAACAGTTACAACTACACTAGGGGTGACAGTTACAACTGCACTAGGGGTGACAGTTACAACTACACTAGGGGTGACAGTTACAACTACACTAGGGGTTACAGTTACAACTACACTAGGGGTTACAGTTACAACTACACCAGGGGTGACAGGTTACAACTACACTAGGGGTTAGACTAGGGGTGATAGTTACAACTACACTAGGGGGTTACAGTTACAAATACACTAGGGGATGACAGTTACAACTACACTAGGGGGTGACAGTTACAACTACACTAGGGGTGACAGTTACAACTACACCAGGGGTTACAGTTACAACTACGCTAGGGGTTACAGTTACAACTACACTAGGGGTGACAGTTACAACTACACTAGGGGGTGACAGTTACAACTACACTAGGGGTTACAGTTACAACTACACTAGGGGTTACAGTTACAACTACACTAGGGGTTACAGTTACAACTACACTAGGGGTGACAGTTACAACTACACTAGGGGTTAGACTAGGGGTGATAGTTACAACTACACTAGGGGTTACAGTTACAAATACACTAGGGGACGACAGTTACAACTACACTAGGGGTTACAGTTACAACTACACTAGGGGTGACAGTTACAACTACACTAGGGGTTACAGTTACAACTACACTAGGGGTGACAGTTACAACTACACTAGGGGTTACAGTTACAACTACACTAGGGGGTGACAGTTACAACTACACTAGGGGTTACAGTTACAACTACACTAGGGGTTACAGTTACAACTACACTAGGGGTGACAGTTACAACTACACTAGGGGTGACAGTTACAACTACACTAGGGGTGACAGTTACAACTACACTAGGGGTTAGACTAGGGGTGACAGTTACAACTACACTAGGGGTGACAGTTACAACTACACTAGGGGTGACAGTTACAACATGAATGACTGTACCAGGTTTAACCAGGTTATATTAGTAGGTTACTAGATTAACATGAATGACTGTACCAGGTTTAACCAGGTTATATTAGTAGGTTACTAGATTAGCATGAATGACTGTACCAGGTTTACCCAGGTTATATTAGTAGGTTACTAGATTAGCATGAATGACTGTACCAGGTTTAACCAGGTTATATTAGTAGGTTACTAGATTAACATGAATGACTGTACCAGGTTTAACCAGGTTATATTAGTAGGTTACTAGATTAACATGAATGACTGTACCAGGTTATATTAGTAGGTTACTAGATTAACATGAATGACTGTACCAGGTTTAACCAGGTTATATTAGTAGGTTACTAGATTAACATG
>NW_025745976.1:140000-160000 GCF_021184085.1 Oncorhynchus gorbuscha | reverse complement strand
ATATACAGTAATAACATTTGCATGAATTGTTATTTTATATAACAGGTTAGTATAAAAAATAAAAATAAACCTACAACATATGACATGTATATAAGAACATTTCATGAGAAGCTTATAATGTCAGATATTGGCATTTAAAAATGGCCTGTAAATGCCAGCTTACTGCTCATCCAAAGCACAGAGTGGTGGGTCTGGGAGATAACAGAGAGCAGACCAGGGCTGAAGAGGACAGTAATTAGACAGGGAGGAGACCAGACTGGTAACAGACCAGGACTGTGGAGGACAGTATTAGACAGGGAGGAGACCAGACTGGTAACAGACCAGACTGGTAACAGACCAGGGCTGTAGAGGACTGTATTAGTCAGGGAGGAGACTAGACTGGTAACAGACCAGGGCTGTAGAGGACAGTATTAGACAGGGAGGAGACCAGACTGGTAACAGACCAGACTGGTAAGAGACCAGGGCTGTAGAGGACAGTGTTAGACAGGGAGGAGAACAGACTGGTAACAGGCCAGACTGGTAACAGACCAGGGCTGTAGAGGACAGTAATTAGACAGGGAGGAGACCAGACTGGTAACAGACCAGACTGGTAACAGAACAGACTGGTAACAGACCAGGGCTGTAGAGGACAGTAATTAGACAGGGATGAGACCAGACTGGTAACAGACCAGACTGGTAACAGACCAGGGCTGTAGAGCTCAGTATTAGTCAGGGAGGAGACCAGACTGGTAACAGACCAGACTGGTAACAGACCAGGGCTGTAGAGGACAGTATTAGACTGGTAACAGTCCAGACTGGTAACAGACCAGACTGGTAACAGACCAGACTGGTAACAGACCAGGGCTGTAGAGGACAGTATTAGACTGGTAACAGTCCAGACTGGTAACAGACCAGACTGGTAACAGACCAGACTGGTAACAGACCAGACTGGTAACAGACCAGGGCTGTAGAGGACAGTATTAGACTGGTAACAGTCCAGACTGGTAACAGACTAGACTGGTAACAGTCCAGATTGGTAACAGACCAGACTGGTAACAGACCAGACTGGTAACAGACCATGACTGTAGAGGACAGTTTTAGACAGGAGGAGACCAGACTGGTAACAGACCAGACTGGTAACAGACCAGACTGGTAACAGACCAGACTGGTAACAGATCAGACTGGTAACAGACCAGACTGGTAACAGACCAGACTGGTAACAGCAGACCAGACTGGTAACAGACCAGACTGGTAACAGACCAGGGCTGTAGAGGACAGTATTAGACAGGGAGGAGACCAGACTGGTAACAGACCAGACTGGTAACAGACCAGGGCTGTAGAGGACTGTATTAGACAGGGAGGAGACCAGACTGGTAACAGACCAGACTGGTAACAGACCAGGGCTGTAGAGGACAGTATTAGACAGGGAGGAGACCAGACTGGTAACAGACCAGGGCTGTAGAGGACAGTTTTAGACAGGGAGGAGACCAGACTGGTAACAAACCAGACTGGTAACAGATCAGACTGGTAACAGACCAGACTGGGTACCTCGTCAGTCCTGTCCAGATATGTGCACCGTGTCATTACTGTCTCTCTCCTGCTGTGGTGCGTCATGTGCATCTTGCTAGCTGTCACACTTATGACGAGGGGCTGAAGCTCATTGGTTGAACTCAAATTTCTATGGGGCTGTCCCACGTGGGGGAAAATGAAGGGGAAATGGCGCAGCACAGCTTTCAGAAAAAGCAGTTGCTTTCAAAAACTAGGGATTTCGTGACTAATTGAGGTAAAACTGTAATTTTGCTCATAGATTATACATGCATGAACTACACTCATCCAGCCCAAAGAGGGAGGTTTGAAAAATAATTAGTAGTTGCCAAAGTCTCGGAGCATGTCTTTAAGATTAAAGTTACATGGCTGCTCCCCCATGGCAGCTCTCCCATGGCTGCTCTACCATGGCAGCTCTCCCATGGCTGCTCTACCATGGCTGCTCTACCATGGCAGCTCTCCCATGCAGCTCTACCATGGCAGCTCTCCCAATGCAACTCTCCCATATTGCAGCTCTCCCAATGCAGCTCTACCATGGCTGCTCTCCCAATGCAACTCTCCCATATTGCAGCTCTCCCATGGCTGCTCTACCATGGCTGCTCTACCATGGCTGCTCTCCCATGGCAGCTCTACCATGGCAGCTTTCCCAATGCAACTCTCCCATATTGCAGCTCTCCCATGGCAGCTCTACCATGGCTGCTCTACCATGGCAGCTCTACCATGGCTGCTCTACCATGGCAGCTCTACCATGGCTGCTCTACCATATGGCAGCTCTCCCATATTGCAGCTCTACCATGGCAGCTCTCCCATATTGCAGCTCTACCATGGCAGCTCTCCCATATTGCAGCTCTACCATGGCAGCTCTCCCATATTGCAGCTCTACCATGGCTGCTCTACCATATGGCAGCTCTCCCATATTGCAGCTCTACCATGGCTGGGTGAATAACATCCAACTGGAGGCTCCATTCACAAACAGACATAGGGAACAGATGACTTAGGTGACTGGTTGACCGTTGAATTAGACTCAGTTTAATATTTTTACCTTTATTTAACTAGGCAAGTTGGTTAAGAACAGATTCTTATTTTCAATGACGGCCTAGGAACAGTGGGTTAACTGTCTTGTTCAGGGGGCAGAACAACAGATTTTTGCCTTGTCTGCTCGGGGATTTGATCTTGCAACCTTTCGGTTACTAGTCCAACGCCCTAACCACTAGGCTACCTGCTGGTTACTGGCCCAACGCTCTAACCACTAGGTTACCTGCTGGTTACTGGCCCAACGCTCTAACCACTAGGTTACCTGCTGGTTACTGGCCCAACGCTCTAACCACTAGGCTACCTGCTGGTTACTGGCCCAACGCTCTAACCACTAGGTTACCTGCTGGTTACTGGCCCAACGCTCTAACCACTAGGCTACCTGCTGGTTACTGGCCCAACCCTCTAACCACTAGGCTACCTGCTGGTTACTAGCCCAACCCTCTAACCACTAGACTACCTGCTGGTTACTAGTCCAACACTCTAACCACTAGACTACCTGCTGGTTACTGGCCCAACCCTCTAACCACTAGGCTACCTGCTGGTTACTAGCCCAACCCTCTAACCACTAGGCTACCTGCTGGTTACTAGCCCAACCCTCTAACCACTAGGCTACCTACTGGTTACTAGTCCAACGCTCTAACCACTAGGCTACCTGCTGGGTCCTGGCCCAACCCTCTAACCACTAGGCTACCTGCTGGTTACTAGTCCAACACTCTAACCACTAGGCTACCTGCTGGGTCCTGGCCCAACCCTCTAACCACTAGGCTACCTGCTGGTTACTAGTCCAACGCTCTAACCACTAGGCTACCTGCTGGTTACTAGTCCAACACTCTAACCACTAGGCTACCTGCTGGTTACTAGTCCAACGCTCTAACCACTAGGCTACCTGCTGGTTACTAGCCCAACCCTCTAACCACTAGGCTACCTGCTGGTTACTAGTCCAACCCTCTAACCACTAGGCTACCTGCCGCTGAGCAGACACAATAACCGACCCAGATATGGTATTGAGGGTCCAACCAGTCAGGATGCTCTCAATGGTGCAGCTGTAGAATGTTTTAAGGATCTGACAACCCATGCCAAATATTTTCAGTCCCCTGAGGAGGAATAGGCTTTGTCGTGCCCTCTTCACGACTGTCTTGGTGTGTTTGAACCATGATAGTTTGTTGGTGACGTGGACACCAAGGAACTTGGTGCTCTCAACCTGTTCCACTACAGCTCCGTCGATGAGAATGGCAGATGTGCTCGGTCCTCCTTTTCCTGTAGTCTACAATCATCTCTTTGTCTTGATCACATTGAGGGAGAGGTTTGTATCCTGGCACCATACTGCCAGGTCTCTGACCTCCTCCCTATAGGCTGTCTCGTCTTTGTCGGTGATCAGGCCTACCACTGTTGTATCATCAGCAAACTTAATGATGGTGTTGGGAGTCGTGCCTGGCCGTCCAGTCATGAGTGAACAGGGAGTACAGGATGGGAATGAGAACACACCCCATTGGACTGTAGGATTTAGGCTGTGGAGAGAGACTCAGGGATCTGACTAGGATTTAGGCTGTGGAGAGAGACTGAGGCATTGGACTGTAGGATTTAGGCTGTGGAGAGAGACTCAGGGATCTGACTGTAAGATTTAGGCTGTGGAGAGACTCAGGGATCTGACTGTAGGATTTAGGCTGTGGAGAGAGACTTAGGGATCTGACTGTAGGATTTAGGATGTGGAGAGAGACTCAGGGATCTGACTGTAGGATTTAGGCTGTGGAGAGAGACTGAGGTATCTGACTGAAGGATTTAGGATGTGGAGAGAGACTCAGGGATCTGACAAGGTGGGAAGAGTGTTGGTCTCTTCTGTTCCACACCTTTCAGATTACACCTCACCTCTCCTGTCTGACAGTCCTTGGTGGTGGAGGACTGGATGGAGTGTAGAAGAGAGGGAGAGAGGAAGAGGAGGGGAGTAGAGTAGGAGGAGGAGGGTGGACGGAGTGCAAGATCACACTCTAGAGTTCCTCCTGTCCCCACACCGAGAGAGGGAGAAGGGAGGAGAGGAAGAAGGAGAAAGGAGGGCTGTCAGAGGGAGATATAGCCTCTTCATTGGCCTTCTTCTTATCTCCTACTGCAGCAATGCCACCTTCATAGACTAGCTAGCACACAGGTGGTGGTATAGACTAGCTAGCACACAGGCCTAAGGAGGGGGGATGCTAATGGTATAGACTAGCTAGCACACAGGTGGTGGTATAGACTAGCTAGCACACAGGCCTAAGGAGGGGGGATGCTAATGGTATAGACTAGCTAGCACACAGGTGGTGGTATAGACTAGCTAGCACACAGGTGGTGGTATAGACTAGCTAGCACACAGGCCTAAGGAGGGGGGATGCTAATGGTATAGACTAGCTAGCACACAGGTGGTGGTATAGACTAGCTAGCACACAGGTGGTGGTATAGACTAGCTAGCACACAGGCCTAAGGAGGGGGGATGCTAATGGTATAGACTAGCTAGCACACAGGTGGTGGTATAGACTAGCTAGCACACAGGTGGTGGTATAGACTAGCTAGCACACAGGTGGTGGTATAGACTAGCTAGCACACAGGTGGTGGTATAGACTAGCTAGCACACAGGTGGTGGTATAGACTAGCTAGCACACAGGCCTAAGGAGGGGGGATGCTAATGGTATAGACTAGCTAGCACACAGGTGGTGGTATAGACTAGCTAGCACACAGGTGGTGGTATAGACTAGCTAGCACACAGGCCTAAGGAGGGGGGATGCTAATGGTATAGACTAGCTAGCACACAGGTGGTGGTATAGACTAGCTAGCACACAGGTGGTGGTATAGACTAGCTAGCACACAGGCCTAAGGAGGGGGGATGCTAATGGTATAGACTAGCTAGCACACAGGTGGTGGTATAGACTAGCTAGCACACAGGTGGTGGTATAGACTAGCTAGCACACAGGCCTAAGGAGGGGGGATGCTAATGGTATAGACTAGCTAGCACACAGGTGGTGGTATAGACTAGCAAGCACACAGGTGGTGGTATAGATTAGCTAGCATACAGGTGGTGGTATAGACTAGCTAGCACACAGGTGGTGGTATAGACTAGCTAGCACACAGTTGGTGGTATAGACTAGCTAGCACACAAGTGGTGGAAGTGGTGGTAGTGGAGGTGGTGGTAGTGGAGGTGGTGGTAGTGGAGGTGGTAGTGGAGGTGGTAGTAGTGGAGGTGGTGGTAGTGGAGGTGGTAATAGTGGGGGTGGTAGTAGTGGAGGTGGTAGTAGTGGAGGTGGTAGTAGTGGAGATGGTAGTAGTGGAGGTGGTAGTAGTGGAGGTGGTAGTAGTGGAGCTGGTAGTGGAGGTGGTAGTAGTGGAGGTGGTAGTAGTGGAGGTGGTAGTAGTGGAGGTGGTAGTGGAGGTGGTAGTAGTGGAGGTGGTAGTAGTGGAGGTGGTGGTAGTGGAGGTGGTGGTAGTGGAGGTGGTAGTAGTGGAGGTGGTAGTAGTGGAGGTGGTAGTGGAGGTGGTGGTAGTGGAGGTGGTAGTAGTGGAGGTGGTAGTAGTGGAGGTGGTAGTAGTGGAGGTGGTAGTAGTGGAGGTGGTAGTAGTGGAGGTGGTAGTAGTGGAGGTGGTAGTAGTGGAGGTGGTGGTAGTGGAGATGGTAGTAGTGGAGGTGGTAGTAGTGGAGGTGGTGGTCGTGGAGGTGGTGGTAGTAGTGGAGGTGGTAGTAGTGGAGGTGGTGGTAGTGGAGGTGGTAGTAGTGGAGGTGGTGGTAGTGGAGGTGGTGGTAGTGGAGGAGGTGGTAGTGGAGGTGGTGGTAGTAGTGGAGGTGGTGGTAGTGGAGGTGGTGGTAGTGGAGGTGGTAGTAGTGGAGGTGGTAGTAGTGGAGGTGGTAGTAGTGGAGGTGGTGGTAGTGGAGGTGGTGGTAGTGGAGGTGGTAGTGGAGGTGGTGGTAGTGGAGATGGTAGTAGTGGAGGTGGTAGTAGTGGAGGTGGTGGTAGTGGAGGTGGTGGTAGTGGAGGTGGTGGTAGTGGAGGTGGTGGTAGTGGAGGTGGTGGTCGTGGAGGTGGTAGTAGTGGAGGTGGTGGTAATGGAGGTGGTGGTAGTGGAGGTGGTAGTAGTGGAGGTGGTGGTAGTGGAGGTGGTAGTAGTGGAGGTGGTGGTAGTGGAGGTGGTGGTAGTGGAGGTGGTAGTAGTGGAGGTGGTAGTAGTGGAGGTGGTAGTAGTGGAGGTGGTAGTAGTGGAGGTGGTAGTGGAGGTGGTAGTAGTGGAGGTGGTAGTAGTGGAGGTGGTAGTAGTGGAGGTGGTGGTAGTGGAGGTGGTAGTAGTGGAGGTGGTGGTAGTGGAGGTGGTAGTAGTGGAGGTGGTGGTAGTGGAGGTGGTGGTAGTGGAGATGGTGGTAGTAGTGGAGGTGGTGGTAGTGGAGGTGGTAGTAGTGGAGGTGGTGGTAGTGGAGGTGGTGGTTGTGGAGGTGGTAGTAGTGGAGGTGGTAGTCGTGGAGGTGGTGGTAGTGGAGGTGGTGGTAGTGGAGGTGGTAGTAGTGGAGAAGGTAGTAGTGGAGGTGGTAGTAGTGGGTAGTAGTGGAGGTGGTGGTAGTGGAGGTGGTAGTAGTGGAGGTGGTGGTAGTGGAGGTGGTAGTAGTGGAGGTGGTGGTAGTGGAGGTGGTAGTGGGAGGTGGTAGTAGTGGAGGTGGTGGTAGTGGAGGTGGTAGTAGTGGAGGTGGTGGTAGTGGAGGTGGTAGTAGTGGAGGTGGTAGTAGTGGAGGTGGTGGTAGTGGAGGTGGTGGTAGTGGAGGTGGTAGTAGTGGAGGTGGTAGTAGTGGAGGTGGTAGTAGTGGAGGTGGTAGTGGAGGTGGTAGTAGTGGAGGTGGTAGTAGTGGTAGGTGGTAGTAGTGGAGGTGGTAGTGGGAGGTGGTAGTGGAGGTGGTACTAGTGGAGGTGGTAGTAGTGGAGGTGGTAGTAGGGAGAGGGTGGTAGTGGAGGTGGTAGTAGTGGAGGTGGTAGTAGTGGAGGTGGTAGTAGTGGAGGTGGTGGTAGTGGAGGTGGTAGTAGTGGAGGTGATAGTAGTGGAGGTGGTAGTAGTGGAGGAGGTAGTAGTGGAGGTGGTAGTAGTGGAGGTGGTAGTAGTGGAGGTGGTGGTAGTGGAGGTGGTGGTAGTTGAGGTGGTGGTAGTGGAGGTGGTAGTAGTGGAGGTGGTAGTAGTGGAGGTGGTAGTAGTGGAGGTGGTGGTAGTGGAGGTGGTAGTAGTGGAGGTGGTAGTAGTGGAGGTGGTGGTAGTGGAGGTGGTAGTAGTGGAGGTGGTGGTAGTGGAGGTGGTAGTGGAGGTGGTAGTAGTGGAGGTGGTGGTAGTGGAGGTGGTAGTAGTGGAGGTGGTAGTAGTGGAGATGGTGGTAGTGGAGGTGGTGGTAGTATTGGAGGTGGTGGTAGTGGAGGTGGTAGTGGAGGTGGTAGTAGTGGAGGTGGTAGTAGTGGAGGTGGTGGTAGTGGAGGAGGTGGTAGTAGTGGAGGTGGTGGAAGTGGAGGTGGTAGTGGAGGTGGTAGTAGTGGAGGTGGTAGTAGTGGAGGTGGTAGTAGTGGAGGTGGTGGTAGTGGAGGTGGTGGTAGTGGAGGTGGTGGTAGTGGAGGTGGTAGTAGTGGAGGTGGTGGTAGTGGAGGTGGTAGTAGTGGAGGTGGTAGTAGTGGAGGTGGTAGTAGTGGAGGTGGTAGTAGTGGAGGTGGTGGTAGTGGAGGTGGTGGTAGTGGAGGTGGTAGTAGTGGAGGTGGTAGTAGTGGAGGTGGTGGTAGTGGAGGTGGTGGTAGTGGAGATGGTGGTAGTGGTAGTAGAAGGCCACAGCAGGAATGGTTAGCTAGACGTTGTTTATTGTTTGAAGGCCACATCAGGAATGGTTAGCTAGACGTTGTTTATTGTTTGAAGGCCACATCAGGAATGGTTAGCTAGACGTTGTTTATTGTTTGAAGGCCACATCAGGAATGGTTAGCTGGACGTTGTTTATTGTTTGAAGGCCACATCAGGAATGGTTAGCTAGACGTTGTTTATGGTTTGAAGGCCACAGCAGGAATGGTTAGCTAGACGTTGTTTATTACTGCTAGATATTGTTCCCTCTGAAGGTTATTCCACTGACTGATACTCCGGACCCAAACAAACTGTTTCCATCTGGTTTTAATAGAATCCAGGGAAATACTTTTATGGATCTGGATGGATGTTGACATTCCAACAAAGAGATAAAAACACGTTTTATTTCTTATGACTGCAATCTCTCTCTCTCTCTCTCTCTCTCTCTCTCTCTCTCTCTCTCTCTCTCTCTCTCTCTCTCTCTGTCTCTCTCTCTCTCTCGCTCTCTGTCTCTGTCTCTCTGTCTCTCTCTGTCTCTCTCTCTCTCTGTCAATTAAATTCAATTGACTTTATTGACATGGCAAGTTCATTATTACTTACATTGTCAAAGTATACATATCGAAAAAGTAATAATATATATTTATATATACAATATATCTCTCCCCCCTCTCTCTTTTCTCTCTCTCTCTGTCTGTCTCTCTCTCTCTTTTCTCTCTCTCTCTCTCTTTTCTCTCTCTCTCTCTCTCTCTCTCTCTCTCTCTCTCTCTCTCTCTCTCTCTCTTCTCTCTCTCTCTCTCTCTCTCTCTCTCTCTCTCTCTTTTCTCTCTCTCTCTCTCTCTCTCTCTCTCTCTCTCTCTCTCTCTCTCTCTCTCTCTCTCTCTCTCTCTCTCTCTCTCTCTCTCTCGCTCTCTCTCTCTCTCTCTCTCTCTTTTCTCTCTCTCTCTTTTCTCTCTCTCTCTCTCTCTCTCTCTGTCTCTCTCTCTCTCTCTCTCTCTCTCTCTCTTTTCTCTCTCTCTCTTTTCTCTCTCTCTCTCTCTCTCTCTCTCTCTCTCTCTCTCTCTCTCTCTCTCTCTCTCTCTCTCTCTCTCTCTCTCTCTCTCTCTCTGTCTCTCTCTCTCTGTCTCTCTCTCTCTGTCTCTCTCTCTCTCTCTCTCTCTCTCTCTCTCTCTCTCTCTCTCTCTCTCTCTCTCTCTCTCTCTCTCTCTCTCTCTCTCCTGCCTCTCTCTTTCTCCCCCTCTCTCCCCCTTTCTCTCCCCCTCCACCCCCCTCCCTCCCTCAGTAATCTGGTTTGAGTTTGGTAGAGGGGAAGTGATCTCAGAGACCAGGCCTGTAATTTGTAGGGAGACATCGTGATCATAAAGTGTTATCCTTTGGGGGGGAAAAAAAGCTAATTATAGCAATTTACCACTTTAACAAAGAGCTGTGGTGCCAGTGCAGTGCTAAGCAATGGTAATACTGGTGATGATATGAGGAACGAGAGACAGGAGAGGGAAAGGGTTTGGAAAGGAAAGCCCGTGTGGAAATATTAAAACGACAATTACTTCATTATTTTTCGAAGTTCTGGGAGTTTATTCGGTTTTCTAAACTGTACAGTAAACGCTTAAGTGTAAAATAGTAAATAATGGCTACTTCTCAGAGATTATTAAACTGTACAGTAAACTCTTACGTGTAAAATAGTAAATAATGGCTACTTCTCAGAGATTATTAAACTGTAAAGTAAACTCTTAAGTGTAAAATAGTAAATAATGGCTACTTCTCAGAGATTATTAAACTGTACATTACACTCTTAAGTGTAAAATAGTAAATAATGGCTACTTCTCAGAGATTATTAAACTGTACATTACACTCTTAAGTGTAAAATAGTAAATAATGGCTACTTCTCAGAGATTATTAAACTGTACATTACACTCTTAAGTGTAAAATAGTAAATAATGGCTACTTCTCAGAGATTATTAAACTGTAAAGTAAACTCTTAAGTGTAAAATACAGTAGTAGTGTGATATACAGTAGTGTGATATAGTAGTGTGATATAGTAGTGTGATATAGTAGTGTGATATAGTAGTGTGATATACAGTAGTAGTGTGATATACAGTAGTAGTGTGATATAGTACTGTGATATACAGTAGTAGTGTGATATAGTAGTGTGATATACAGTAGTAGTGTGATGGTAGTAGTGTGTAGTGTGATATACAGTAGTAGTGTGATATAGTAGTGTGATATAGTAGTGTGATATACAGTAGTAGTGTGATATAGTAGTGTGATATAGTAGTGTGATATAGTAGTGTGATATACAGTAGTAGTGATATACAGTAGTAGTGTGATATAGTAGTGTGATATAGTAGTGTGATATACAGTAGTAGTGTGATATAGTAGTGTGATATACAGTAGTAGTGTGATATAGTAGTGTGATATACAGTAGTAGTGTGATATACAGTAGTAGTGTGATATAGTAGTGTGATATACAGTAGTAGTGTGATATAGTAGTAGTGATATATAGTAGTGTGATATACAGTAGTAGTGTGATATACAGTAGTAGTGTGATATACAGTAGTAGTGTGATATACAGTAGTAGTGATATATAGTAGTGTGATATACAGTAGTAGTGTGATATAGTAGTGTGATATACAGTAGTGTGTGATATACAGTAGTAGTGTGATATACAGTATATACAGTAGTGTGATATACAGTAGTAGTGATATACAGTAGTAGTGTGATATACAGTAGTAGTGTGATATAGTAGTAGTGATATACAGTATAGTAGTGTGATATACAGTAGTAGTGTAGATATATATAGTAGTAGTGTGATATAGTAGTGTGATATACAGTAGTGTGATATAGTAGTGTGATATAGTAGTGTGATATAGTAGTGTGATATACAGTAGTGTGATATACAGTAGTAGTGTGATATAGTAGTGTGATATACAGTAGTGTGATATAGTAGTGTGATATAGTAGTGTGATATAGTAGTGTGATATACAGTAGTAGTGTGATATAGTAGTGTGATATAGTAGTGTGATATAGTAGTGTGATATAGTAGTGTGATATACAGTAGTAGTGTGATATACAGTAGTGTGATATACAGTAGTAGTGTGATATACAGTAGTGATATAGTGTGATATACAGTAGTAGTGTGATATAGTAGTGTGATATAGTAGTGTGATATAGTAGTGTGATATACAGTAGTAGTGTGATATACAGTAGTAGTGTGATATAGTAGTGTGATATACAGTAGTAGTGTGATATACAATAGTAGTGTGATATACAGTAGTGTGTGATATACAGTAGTAGTGTGATATACAGTAGTAGTGTGATATAGTAGTGTGATATACAGTAGTAGTGTGATATAGTAGTGTGATATACAGTAGTAGTGTGATATAGTAGTGTGATATACAGTAGTGTGATATAGTAGTGTGATATAGTGTGATATAGTAGTGTGATATACAGTAGTAGTGTGATATAGTAGTGTGATATAGTAGTGTGATATACAGTAGTAGTGTGATATAGTAGTGTGATATACAGTAGTAGTGTGATATACAGTAGTAGTGTGATATACAGTAGTAGTGTGATATAGTAGTGTGATATACAGTAGTAGTGTGATATACAGTAGTAGTGTGATATAGTAGTGTGATATACAGTAGTAGTGTGATATACAGTAGTAGTGTGATATAGTAGTGTGATATACAGTAGTGTGATATAGTAGTGTGATATACAGTAGTAGTGTGATATAGTAGTGTGATATACAGTAGTAGTGTGATATACAGTAGTAGTGTGATATACAGTAGTAGTGTGATATAGTAGTGTGATATAGTAGTGTGATATACAGTAGTAGTGTGATATAGTAGTGTGATATACAGTAGTAGTGTGATATACAGTAGTATATAGTAGTGTGATATACAGTAGTGATATAGTAGTGTGATATAGTAGTGTGATATAGTAGTGTGATATACAGTAGTAGTGTGATATACAGTAGTAGTGTGATATAGTAGTGTGATATAGTAGTATATACAGTAGTGTAGTGTGATATAGTATATAGTGTGATATACAGTAGTAGTGATATACAGTAGTAGTGTGATATAGTAGTGTGATATAGTAGTGTGATATAGTAGTGTGATATAGTAGTAGTGATATAGTAGTGTGTGATATAGTAGTGTGATATAGTAGTGTGATATACAGTAGTAGTGTGATATAGTAGTGTGATATACAGTAGTGTGTGATATAGTAGTGTGATATAGTAGTATATAGTAGTGTGATATACAGTAGTAGTGTGATATACAGTAGTAGTGTGATATAGTAGTATATAGTAGTGTGATATAGTAGTAGTAGTGATATACAGTAGTAGTGTGATATACAGTAGTAGTGTGATATAGTAGTGTGATATACAGTAGTAGTGTGATATAGTAGTAGTGATGATATACAGTAGTAGTAGTGATATACAGTAGTAGTGTGATATAGTAGTATATAGTAGTGTGATATAGTAGTGTGATATAGTAGTGTGATATAGTAGTGTGATATACAGTAGTAGTGTGATATACAGTAGTAGTGTGATATACAGTAGTAGTGTGATATAGTAGTGTGATATACAGTAGTAGTGTGATATACAGTAGTAGTGTGATATACAGTAGTAGTGTGATATACAGATATATATACAGTAGTAGTGTGATATACAGTAGTAGTGATATACAGTAGTAGTGTGATATAGTAGTGATATAGTAGTGTGATATAGTAGTGTGATATACAGTAGTGTGATATAGTAGTGTGATATAGTAGTAGTGATATACATAGTGTGATATAGTAGTGTGATATAGTAGTGTGATATACAGTAGTAGTATAGTAGTGTGATATACAGTAGTAGTGTGATATAGTAGTGTGTATATATACAGTAGTAGTGTGATATAGTAGTGTGATATACAGTAGTAGTGATATAGTAGTGTGATATAGTAGTGTGATATACAGTAGTAGTGTGATATACAGTAGTAGTGTGATATACAGTAGTAGTGATATACAGTAGTAGTGATATAGTAGTGTGATATACAGTAGTAGTGTGATATAGTAGTAGTGATATACAGTAGTAGTGTGATATAGTATATACAGTAGTGTGATATACAGTAGTAGTGTGATATACAGTAGTATATAGTAGTGTGATATACAGTAGTAGTGTGATATACAGTAGTGTGATATACAGTAGTAGTGTGATATAGTAGTGTGATATACAGTAGTAGTGTATATAGTAGTGTATATAGTAGTGTGATATACAGTAGTGTGTGATATAGTAGTGTGATATACAGTAGTAGTGTGATATAGTAGTGTGATATACAGTAGTAGTGTGATATACAGTAGTAGTGTGATATAGTAGTGTGATATACAGTAGTAGTGTGATATACAGTAGTAGTGTGATATACAGTAGTAGTGTGATATAGTAGTGTGATATACAGTAGTAGTGTGATATAGTAGTGTGATATAGTAGTGTGATATACAGTAGTAGTGATATAGTAGATATACATATAGTAGTGTGATATACAGTAGTAGTGTGATATACAGTAGTAGTGTGATATAGTAGTGTGATATAGTAGTGTGATATAGTAGTGTGATATACAGTAGTAGTGTGATATACAGTAGTAGTGTGATATAGTAGTGTGATATAGTAGTGTGATATAGTAGTGTGATATACAGTAGTAGTGTGATATACAGTAGTAGTGTGATATACAGTAGTAGTGATATACAGTAGTAGTGTGATATAGTAGTATATAGTAGTGTGATAGTATATAGTAGTGTGATATACAGTAGTAGTGTGATATAGTAGTGTGATATAGTGTGATATAGTAGTGTGATATACAGTAGTGTGATATACAGTAGTAGTGTGATATAGTAGTGTGATATACAGTAGTAGTGTGATATAGTAGTGTGATATAGTAGTGTGATATAGTAGTGTGATATACAGTAGTAGTGTGATATAGTAGTGTGATATACAGTAGTAGTGTGATATAGTAGTGTGATATAGTAGTGTGATATAGTGATATACAGTATATATACAGTAGTGTGATATAGTGTGTGATATACAGTAGTAGTGTGATATACAGTAGTAGTGTGATATAGTAGTGTGATATACAGTAGTAGTGTGATATAGTAGTGTGATATACAGTAGTAGTGTGATATACAGTAGTAGTGTGATATAGTAGTGTGATATAGTAGTGTGATATAGTAGTGTGATATATAGTAGTGTGATATAGTGTAGTGTGATATAGTAGTGATATACAGTAGTAGTGTGATATACAGTAGTAGTGTGATATACAGTATATACAGTAGTGTGATATACAGTAGTATATACAGTAGTGTGATATAGTAGTAGTGTGATATACAGTAGTAGTGTGATATAGTAGTATATACAGTGTAGTGTGATATAGTAGTGTGATATAGTAGTAGTGTGATATAGTAGTAGTAGTGTGATATAGTAGTGTGATATACAGTAGTAGTGTGATATAGTAGTGTGATATACAGTAGTAGTGTGATATAGTAGTGTGATATACAGTAGTAGTGTGATATACAGTAGTAGTGTGATATAGTAGTGTGATATACAGTAGTAGTGTGATATAGTAGTGTGATATACAGTAGTAGTGTGATATACAGTAGTAGTGTGATATAGTATATATACAGTAGTATACAGTAGTAGTGTGATATACAGTAGTAGTGTGATATAGTAGTGTGATATACAATAGTAGTGTGATATAGTAGTGATGATATAGTAGTGTGATATAGTAGTAGTAGTAGTGATATAGTAGTGTGATATACAGTAGTGTGATATAGTAGTGTGATATACAGTAGTAGTGTGATATAGTAGATATACAGTAGTAGTGATATACAGTAGTGTGATATACAGTAGTAGTGTGATATACAGTAGTAGTGTGATATACAGTATATAGTAGTGTGATATACAGTAGTAGTGTAGTGTGATATAGTAGTAGTGATATACAGTAGTAGTAGTGTGATATACAGTAGTATATAGTAGTGTGATATACAGTAGTAGTGTGATATAGTAGTGTGATATACAGTAGTAGTGTGAGTGTGATATACAGTAGTAGTGTGATATACAGTAGTAGTGTGATATAGTAGTGTGATATATATACAGTAGTAGTGTGATATACAGTAGTAGTGTGATATACAGTAGTAGTGTGATATACAGTAGTGTGTGTGATATACAGTAGTAGTGATATACAGTAGTAGTGTGATATAGTAGTGTGATATACATAGTAGTGTGATATATAGTAGTGTGATATAGTAGTGTGATATAGTAGTGTGATATACAGTAGTAGTGTGATATAGTAGTGTGATATACAGTAGTAGTGTGATATACAGTAGTGTGATATACAGTAGTGTGTGATAGTGTGATATAGTAGTGTGATATACAGATATATATACAGTAGTAGTGTGATATAGTAGTGTGATATACAGTAGTAGTGTGATATAGTAGTGTGATATACAGTAGTGTGATATAGTAGTAGTGATATACAGTAGTAGTGTGATATACAGTAGTAGTGTGATATAGTAGTGTGATATAGTAGTGTGATATAGTAGTGTGATATAGTAGTGTGATATAGTAGTGTGATATACAGTAGTAGTGTGATATACAGTAGTAGTGTGATATAGTAGTGTGATATAGTAGTGTGATATAGTAGTGTGATATACAGTAGTAGTGTGATATAGTAGTGTGATATACAGTAGTAGTGTGATATACAGTGTGAGTATATAGTAGTGTGATATAGTAGTGTGATATACAGTAGTGTGATATACAGTAGTAGTGTGATATAGTATATACAGTGTGATATAGTAGTGTGATATACAGTATATAGTAGTGTGATATAGTAGTAGTGATATACAGTAGTAGTGATATAGTAGTGTGATATACAGTAGTAGTGTGATATAGTAGTGTGATATAGTAGTGTGATATAGTAGTGTGATATAGTAGTGTGATATAGTATATAGTAGTGTGATATACAGTAGTAGTGATATACAGTAGTAGTGTGATATAGTGTGATATACAGTAGTAGTGTGATATACAGTAGTAGTGTGATATACAGTAGTAGTGTGATATAGTAGTGTGATATAGTAGTGTGATATACAGTAGTAGTGTGATATACAGTAGTAGTGTGATATACAGTAGTAGTGTGATATACAGTAGTAGTGTGATATAGTAGTGTGATATACAGTAGTAGTGTGATATAGTAGTGTGATATACAGTAGTAGTGTGATATACAGTAGTGTGATATAGTAGTGTGATATAGTAGTAGTGTGATATACAGTAGTAGTGTGATATACAGTAGTAGTGTGATATAGTAGTGTGATATAGTAGTGTGATATAGTAGTGTGATATACAGTAGTAGTGTGATATAGTAGTGTGATATACAGTAGTAGTGTGATATAGTAGTGTGATATAGTAGTGTGATATAGTAGTGTGATATACAGTAGTAGTGTGATATACAGTAGTAGTGTGATATACAGTAGTGTGATATACATGTGATATACAGTAGTAGTGTGATATACAGTAGTAGTGTGATATAGTAGTGTGATATACAGTAGTAGTGTGATATACATAGTAGTGTGATATAGTAGTGTGATATAGTAGTGTGATATAGTGATATAGTAGTGTGATATAGTAGTGTGATATAGTAGTAGTGTGATATACAGTAGTAGTGATATACAGTAGTAGTGTGATATACAGTAGTAGTGTGATATAGTAGTGTGATATAGTAGTGTGATAGTGTGATATAGTGTGATATACAGTAGTAGTGTGATATAGTAGTGTGATATAGTAGTGTGATATAGTAGTGTGATATAGTAGTGTGATATAGTAGTAGTGTGATATACAGTAGTAGTGTGATATACAGTAGTAGTGTGATATAGTAGTGTGATATACAGTAGTAGTGTGATATAGTAGTGTGATATAGTAGTGTGATATAGTAGTGTGATATATACAGTAGTAGTGTGATATACAGTAGTAGTGTGATATAGTAGTGTGATATAGTAGTGTGATATACAGTAGTAGTGTGATATACAGTAGTAGTGTGATATACAGTAGTAGTGTGATATACAGTGATATAGTAGTGTGATATACAGTATATAGTAGTGTGATATAGTAGTGTGATATACAGTAGTAGTGTGATATAGTAGTGTGATATACAGTAGTAGTGTGATATACAGTAGTAGTGTGATATAGTAGTGTGATATACAGTAGTAGTGTGATATACAGTAGTAGTGTGATATAGTAGTGTGATATAGTAGTGTGATATACAGTAGTAGTGTGATATAGTAGTAGTAGTGTGATATAGTAGTGTGATATACAGTAGTAGTGTGATATAGTAGTGTGATATAGTAGTGTGATATACAGTAGTAGTGTGATATAGTAGTAGTGTAGTGTGATATACAGTAGTAGTGTGATACAGTAGTAGTGTGATATACAGTAGTAGTGTGAGTAGTGTGATATAGTAGTGTGATATAGTAGTGTGTGATATAGTAGTGTGATATAGTAGTGTGATATAGTAGTGTGATATACAGTAGTAGTGTGATATAGTAGTGTGATATACAGTAGTAGTGTGATATCAGCTGACTAATATTGTATAAATGTCAATGATCCCTCTGACCATGATGTCACCCTCTGATAAACTAGACTGACTTCACAATAAACCTCAACTGACCTGTTTTTTTCAAAACCCACCAATAAACCTCAACTGACCTGGCGCTCTATAGCTTTTAGAACGTCTTGATGGAGTCGTTTTACCTTGTTGTTCTCAGTGGCTTCTAGAACGTCTTGATAGAGTCGTATTACCTTGCTGTTCTCAGTGGCTTCTAGAACGTCTTGATGGAGTCGTATTACCTTGCTGTTCTCCGTGGCTTCTAGAACGTCTTGATGGAGTCGTATTACCTTGTTGTTCTCCGTGGCTTCTAGAATGTCTTGATGGAGTCGTATTACCTTGTTGTTCCGTGGCTTCTAGAATGTCTTAATGGAGTCGTATTACCTTGTTGTTCTCCGTGGCTTCTAGAACGTCTTGATGGAGTCGTATTACCTTGTTGTTCCGTGGCTTCTAGAACGTCTTGATGGAGTCGTATTACCTTGTTGTTCTCCGTGGCTTCTAGAACGTCTTGATGGAGTCGTATTACCTTGTTGTTCTCAGTGGCTTCTAGAACGTCTTGATGGAGTCGTATTACCTTGTTGTTCCGTGGCTTCTAGAATGTCTTTATGGAGTCGTATTACCTTGTTGTTCTCCGTGGCTTCTAGAACGTCTTGATGGAGTCGTATTACCTTGTTGTTCCGTGGCTTCTAGAACGTCTTGATGGAGTCGTATTACCTTGTTGTTCCGTTTTTTTCAAAACCACTCAATAAACCTCAACTGGCTTCTAGAACGTCTTGATGGAGTCGTATTACCTTGTTGTTCTCAGTGGCTTCTAGAACGTCTTGATGGAGTCGTATTACCTTGTTGTTCCGTGGCTTCTAGAACGTCTTGATGGAGTCGTATTACCTTGTTGTTCTCAGTGGCTTCTAGAACGTCTTGATGGAGTCGTATTACCTTGTTGTTCCGTGGCTTCTAGAACGTCTTTATGGAGTCGTATTACCTTGTTGTTCTCCGTGGCTTCTAGAACGTCTTGATGGAGTCGTATTACCTTGTTGTTCCGTGGCTTCTAGAACGCGTCTTGATGGAGTCGTATTACCTTGTTGTTCCGTGGCTTCTAGAACGTCTTGATGGAGTCGTATTACCTTGCTGTTCTCAGTTGCTTCTAGAACGTCTTGATGGAGTCGTATTACCTTGTTGTTCCGTGGCTTCTAGAACGTCTTGATGGAGTCGTATTACCTTGTTGTTCCGTGGCTTCTAGAACGTCTTGATGGAGTCGTATTACCTTGTTGTTCTCCGTGGCTTCTAGAACGTCTTGATGGAGTCGTATTACCTTGTTGTTCCGTGGCTTCTAGAACGTCTTGATGGAGTCGTATTACCTTGCTGTTCTCAGTGGCTTCTAGAACGTCTTGATGGAGTCGTATTACCTTGTTGTTCCGTGGCTTCTAGAACGTCTTGATGGAGTCGTATTACCTTGTTGTTCCGTTCTCGCTTGATGGAGTCGTGGTTCTTCTTCTAGAACGTCTTGATGGAGTCGTATTACCTTGTTGTTCCGTGGCTTCTAGAACGTCTTGATGGAGTCGTATTACCTTGTTGTTCTCAGTGGCTTCTAGAACGCCTTGATGGAGTCGTTTACTTGTTGTTCCGTGGCTTCTAGAACGTCTTGATGGAGTCGTATTACCTTGTTGTTCTCCGTGGCTTCTAGAACGTCTTGATGGAGTCGTATTACCTTGTTGTTCCGTGGCTTCTAGAACGTCTTGATGGAGTCGTATTACCTTGTTGTTCTCCGTGGCTTCTAGAACGTCTTGATGGAGTCGTATTACCTTGTTGTTCCGTGGCTTCTAGAACGTCTTGATGGAGTCGTATTACCTTGTTGTTCTCCGTGGCTTCTAGAACGTCTTGATGGAGTCGTATTACCTTGTTGTTCCGTGGCTTCTAGAACGCCTTGATGGAGTCTATTACCTTGTTGTTCTCGTGGCTTCTAGAACGTCTTGATGGAGTCGTATTACCTTGTTGTTCCGTGGCTTCTAGAACGTC